>NC_134355.1:159680951-159770951 GCF_048569485.1 Anomaloglossus baeobatrachus | reverse complement strand
GTGTGTAATGTAATGTAATTCTGAATATTGACCTGCCATATCCTAAAGGTGTGTAATATGCGCTCTGTTAGGATTTCACTTGCTGATTCGAGTAGTTGTCACCTGATCACTCACATGTGATTTGCAATGTGTGGTCATCTGCAGAATGACGTCTCCTCCTGTTCCTCTCAAATTGAAAATGATAACAATGAGAGACACAGGAGGAGACGTCATCAGCAGATGACCCCGAGTCTGCAAATCACTTGTGAGTGATTTCATTGGCAAATGAAATCCTAACAGTGTATATTACACATTTTGGGGGTTCGACCAGTCAATGTGCAGAATGTCAGACACAGGGGAGACATCGGTCAGTCCAGGGCAGCAGACCAGGGAGAAGCCATTGGGCACTGGCCTCCTGGGCTCCTCATCCTGGTGGCATCGTCCTCGGCCAGAGATAAAATGTGTTTTATCTGAACTGTGGAAGCATCAGAGTAAAATATACACGACTGCAATAATGGAGCCGGTGTCTGATTCCTTCCACTCTGGGGTCATGCAGGAGGAATCAGCTGTCAGATTCCTCACCTGGTAGCAAATAACAGCGGAGTCTCATATGTTACATGGCGTCACTGCTGTCTGCACATTACATGGAATGGTTTAGGGGATGTTCACACGGGGCATCTTTTATACCACAAATATGCAGTGTTTTGTCCCAAGAATGCACCAAAAATGCACCGCGGCAAAAAACATAAAAAAACGCAATGTGTTTTTGACACATTTTTACCGCGTTTTGCCTAATGCGGTTTTTAAGTCTAATCTATTGACTGGAAGGGCTGGCTCAAAAACGAAAACGCAAAACGAACTGACAGCTACATCTTCAAAAATGCAGCCAACAAAAGATGCCCAGTGTGGACAGCAAAAGAGAAATCCCATAGACTTTGCTGGGAGGAGGAAATGCTGCATATAGGGGCATCTTTGTGACCTCAAAAATGCTACAAAAGATGTCCTGTGTGAACTTAGCCTTAATGTTGTTATGAAGGCCATTCTATCAATGTAATGCATCGTCAGCAGCTGAGGTGTATTATGAGGTTCTGCAGCAGCTGAGTTGTGTATGATGAGGTCCTGCAGCAGCTGAGGTGTATTATCAGATTCTGCAGCAGCTGAGGTGTGTATGAGGAGGTCCTGCAGCAGCTGAGGTGTGTATTATGGGGTTCTGCAGCAGCTGAGATGTGTATTATGGGGTTCTGCAGCCGCTGAGTTGTATATTATGGGGTTCTGCAGCAGCTGAGATGTGTATTATGGGGTTCTGCAGCCGCTGAGTTGTGTATTATGGGGTTCTGTAGCAGCTGAGATGTGTAACATGGGGTTCTGCAGCAGCTGAGGTGTGTATTATGGGGTTCTGCAGCAGCTGAGGTGTGTATTATTGGGTTCTGCAGCAGCTGAGGTGTGTATTATGGGGTTCTGCAGCAGCTGAGGTGTGTATTATGGGGTTCTGCAGCTGCTGAGGTGTGTATTATGGGGTTCTGCAACAGCTGAGGTGTGTATTATGGGGTTCTGCAGCAGCTGAGGTGTGTATTATGGGGTTCTGCAGCAGCTGAGGTGTGTATTATGGGGTTCTGCAGCAGCTGAGATGTATATTATGGGGTTCTGCAGTAGCTGAGGTATGTATTATGGGGTTCTGCAGCAGCTGAGATGTGTATTATGGGGTTCTGCAGTAGCTGAGGTGTGTCTTATGGGGTTCTGAAGCAACTGAGGTGAATTATGAGATTTTGCAGCAGCTGAGATGTGTATAATGAGCTTCTATAGCATCTGAGGTGTTTATTTTGAGGTTCTGCAGCAGCTGAGGTGTGCATTATGAAGTTCTAGAGAATATTACATTATTCGGTGTGGATTTATCTTACAAATTTTCCAACAAAATTATTTGCAGCATTGCCAAATGGGGTGTGCCCAGTCTGGTTAATAAAGGGATTACAATATATATGCTGTAGTTCTTCCATACACAGGGCCCCTCCCTCATGGTGTGTATGTGGTGCTGCACCTCAGTCTGTTCAGGTCATTTTAGCTGAGAGGCAGCGACACATACACAGCGCCCCCCGTCCTTATGGTGTGTATGTGGTACTGCAGCTCAGTCTGTTCAGGTCATTGGAGCTGAGAGGCAGTGACACATATAACCTGAGGACTCTTTATTATGTAGAACACGGGGGAACACTATTCTCCTTAAGGAGACTTTGCAAGCCAGTCTGGCTGCCAAGAAAGGGGACTTACAGCTGCCACGCCCCTCTAGGAAATATTCAAATTGTCTCTCCAGTAAAGGAGACAAACTCTAGCACAGCGCCACCTATTGGAAGTAGCGATCCTAAAAGTCACAAGTGGATTTTTAACAATCCTTTGCAATATGACTCAGGATATATAAGCCAGATCAGAATCAGAATACTTCCAATAGGTGGCGCTGCTCCCTTACTCTCCTGCTGGAGAACTCTTCCTAACTGTTGTGTTGGCTCCTAACTCCCCCTTGTGGCTGCTCCTCCCCCGGATCCCTGTCACTAGTGGGTGGCTGCCCCCCGTGTTTGGAGACTGCGGTAAGACCCTACACTAGCCCTGTCCCAATTGGGGAGGGCAACCTAGTTGTTTATTTGAGTGTGTAAGTGGTGAAACTGGTACCGACCTCCTCTGGATCTGGGTTAAGCACTACACCTTAAATCAGGTGCAGTAGTCGGTGGCAACTGAAGTCTCAGGGGCGCCACATAAGGAATAGTGTAGTGGATTACTCTTATGAAATAGAAGCATTAATTATACAAAGGTGTACCATGTGGGAGACTATTTTCCTCTCAATGTGGGAGCCTATCAACGACATTTATGACTCTATATAAACATATAAATATGCATTTGCTTCCTATACAGACATACGTTGGGAAATCCTCCAGATGTTTACCTCTGACATACTCTGCATAGATGAACCCTTCCCGAGAGTCTGTTTCTCCACTCTTGCCCCTTTTCCTCTTAGTCAACATAGACTGTTAAGTCGGGTTCTTAGAACGTTTTTGCCATACGTCAATGGTTCAGTTGGGGCTTCCATCTAAAGGCCTACAAAACGGGATTCAGAAACATCTGACAATGGTGCCACTAACCTTAATGAAGCAGAAGTACTCTGTCTGACCTCATTTTGGGCAGTGTCCACCTTTTTTTGAGGTGGGCACAAAAATGCAGTCAACCACATTGCAGATATGCCAGAATCCTGTTTTTCAAGGCTTCACACGAAAGCTCCATGTGACCCACTGATGTGGCAAAAACAAGATGTACATAGCCTCACTAAAAAAAGTGACATCTTGAGTACTGCTGCCAAGAAACAACTGACAGAAGTAGCTTCTCCACCGGCAGAATTATTCACCGAGCTTCTTGAGCTCATGATTAAATCACAAATACAGTTAGTCTTGGGTATGCCACCTCACTGAGGAAAACTGAAAATGACTGGAAGACAGAGAAGCACAAATAGGGTCTTACCCAGGTGAGAGACAAGGAGTGCAACACCGTAACAGTGGCTCATCTTATCGGGTTGTGAGAGTCATAACCACTTGTAAGCATAAATGTGGCAAGGCTGCTGCAGCACCACGATGATTTAGACTGTAGAGCGGTAACAGTAGGGTTAATGCCCTGCTGCGGAGAAGAAAAAGACAAATACTATGTATCTTGAAAGTGATTTATTGGACAACGCAATTCGGAGATACCATCTCCTTCATCGGGTCTTACTCATGTGATGTGATTGTGACCTGATGAAGTGAGTCAGTGAGAGGTTATTATCGATGCTTTCTATGGAGTGGTTTATCTCATATCTGAGCTGGAGTCACAGCTACCTTGCTCATTGCTTCTGGATAATGTACTCCATGCTGCAGCTTCTGAAGGTGCACTGCATCAAGACAAAAGAGCAGGAATGACCTTGTGTGCTGTCTATGGGAAACACTACAGCAGCTAGTCACCACCCACTAGCTTAGAGACAAATAATGAAAGATCAAACCCGCAAAGGGAAAACTGGTGAAAAATGGCGGATTCTAGTTACAGAATGGCCAGAAATAGCCATGACAAATTATTCAGAATGACAGCCACACTTTCACTACTCCAAATCTGGCAATTTTGGTAAGCCGACTCTCATGTACACGCCTGTTCTTTTGCTTACCTGAAGTACTAAGGCTAGGGCCCCACTTTGCGTTTTTAACCTACGTTTCTGCAGCGTTTTGAGCTGCAGTGTTTTATGGCCAAATGGCTTACATTTTGTTTTTCCATGTTATCCTATGGAAATTGTGAAATTTCTTACCCCACTTTGCGTTTTAAAACGCTGTGTTTAATTTGCATATTTTGTAGCAAAAACCATGCGTTCAAAGAAGCAACATGTCAATTGTTTTTTGCCATTTTGGGTGTGTTTTGCTAACATTGAAGTCAATGAGAAATGGCAAAAACCAAGATTCCGGCAAATTCCTGCGTTTTTCCTGCTTTTCCAGTGCTGAAAACATGCCTTTTGGACTTCAAAATAATGATTTCATATGTCCCTTTACACACACACATAGTCCAACAATTAAAAATAAGATTTTCAATAAATTATTGCTATTTTTCCATTAAATATCATATTACCGCTATAATTTCATTAAATTAATCTATTTTCATTACTTTTTACAAAAATATAGATTTGTTTCTTTTTTTCCAATTTTTTCATTGAGTTTGACTATTTAAACTTTATTTAGCAGTGTCATCATGTTCAAGACGCATCTATCAAAACGCAGGTGAAAAAGCAGGTAAAAAGCGCTGAAAACGCATCTAAAAAGCGGTAAATACGCATGCGTTTTCAGTGCTAAATTTCTGAAAAAGGCAACTTTGGTCAAGTCAATTAAGCCCAAAACGTGCGTTTAGAACTGCAAGTAGGAGAACGCAAAGTGGGGCCCTAGCCTAAAACAAAAGCACTCCACTGAAATAAGTATGCTGCCATGTCACTCTATGTGCGGACTAATGTCTAACAAAGCAAACCCCTCATCCTCAGGGTTTAATATACTCATGGAAAAAAGGTACACTGTGGCCAAAAACAGCTTTAAAGTATGATAACCTATGACATTTTTTAATAAAATTTTTTATTGAATTTATTGAATGTTCCGGGCCACCTCTTTTCAAGTACTTTCATTTTTCACTGCTGTTTTAATATGATTTTAAGTGTTTGGGGTTTTTTTTCAAAAGATTCTGTTAGTTTTTTGTTTTTCTATATTTTGAATCAAGTAAATGGATGGTATGAAGTGACTTTTCTCAATTGTTAAACCCCTTAAATACTACCAATAAGCCTTTTTATGGTGGCCAGTAAAGGGATGTGTTCCTCAGCACTGCTTCTTTTTTTTTCTACAGCGGCGCTGTAGAATAAAATTGTGTTTTTAGTGTCTCTGAAATCTCCATGACAAAGCTGTTAACCTACACCTGGGCATGGAGGAAGATTGTGATGGGCTTATTACAGCGTTTATAGCCCTGCGGCTCCCAATTTCGACTCCCACATGTAATTTTGTAAAACGAGCTGCAGAGAACTGCTGGGTGATGTCCCAAAGTTAAAAAGCACATACATTAAAATAAAGTTTAAATTTTTTGTACACTCTATTTCTAACCCTAACTAGGAATAGAGCTAGGCTTTAAGGCTATAATAATAATATAGTTACATTTAAAAAAAATGATTATAAAATTAATAAAAAAATATTTTAACAATGTAAAACTTCTTATGTTTAAACATTTTATATCCGATATTTTTAACATTTTATGTCCGATTTTTTTTTAACATTCTGATTCTGATTCTGAATTTTCAACTGGACAATGACCCCAAACACACCTCCAGGCTGTTTAAGGGCTATTTGACTAAGAAGAAGAGTGATGGGGTGCTACGCCAGATGACCTGGCCTCCACAGTCACCAGACCTGAACCCAATCGAGATGGTTTGGGGTGAGCTGGACCGCAGAGCGAAGGCAAAGGGGCCAACAAGTGCTAAGCATCTCTGGGAACTCCTTAACCCCTTCCGCCCCCAGTCATTTTGCGTGTTTCCGCTTTGTTTTTTTTCCTCCCCTTCTTCCGAGAGCCGTAACTTTTTTATTTTTCCGTCAATCCATAAGTTTTACCATATAGTGTACTGGAAAACGGCAAAAAAATTCCAAGTGAAGAAAAATTGCAAAAAAAGTGTGATCGCACTCTAGTTTTTGGGATATTTTATTCACTGTATTCACTATATGGTAAAACTGATGTTTCACTGTGATGCCTGAGGTCGGTGCAAGTTTGTAGACACCAAACATGAATAGGTTTACTTGTATTTAAGGGGTTAAAAAAATTCACAAGCGTGTCCAAAAAAAAGTGGCGCACGTCTTACGCCATTTTCCAAAACCCATAGCGTTCTCATTTTTCTTGATCTATGGCTCAGTGATGAGTTATTTTTTGCGTCTCGAGCTGACGTTTTTAATGGTACCATTTTTGCGCAGATGTTACGTTTTGATCGCCTGTTATTGCATTTTGCGCAAAATTTGCGGCAACCAAAAAACGTAATGTTGGTGTTTAGAATATTTTGCCGCTATGCCATTTACCAATCAGATTAATTGATTTTATATTTTGATAGATCGGGCAATTATGAACGCGGCGATACCAAATATGTGTATATTTTTTATTTTTTAAACCCTTTCATTATCAATGGGGTGAAAGGGGGGTGATTTGAACTTTTAGGTTTTTTTATTTTTTTTTAATTTTTAAAACTTTTTTTAACTTTTTTTTTTTTATTTTACTAGTCCCCCTAGGGGGCTATAGCGATCAGCAATCCGATCGCTCTGCACTATCTGCAGATCTCAGCTACACAGCTGAGAACTGCAGATATGGTGATTAACTTTCAATGCCGGCTGTATTCCGGCATTGAAAGGAAGTGACTCATGTTAGCTACAGGCGTCATCACATGACCCTGTGCTACCATGGCAACCACCGAAAGTCACGTGATCATGTCACGTGACTTCCAATGGGGGAAGGGTAAGTCATTGTAATGGCGGTGCGAATATACATCTCGCTGCCAGATTTTGGCAGCGAGATGTAAGGGGTTAATAATCGCGGGTGGAAGCGATTCCACCTGCAACTAGCAGGCACACATGTCAGCTGTTGAAAACAGCTGATATGTGCGCGGATTGCCGCGACCTGCCCACGGCAGGGGGCGGGGATTAACCATACACGATCCATGACGTACCCAGTACGTCATGGGTCGTTAAGGGGTTAAAGACTGTTGGAAGAGCATTTCCGGTGACTACCTCTTGAAGCTCATCAAGAGAATGCCAAGAGTGTGCAAAGCAGTAATCAAAGCAAAAGGTGGCCACTTTGAAGATCCTAGAATATAAGACATATTTTCAGTTGTTTCACACTTTTTTGTTAAGTATTTCATTCCACGTGTTAATTCATAGTTTTGATGCCTTCTATGTGAATCTAAAATTTTCAGAGTCATGAAAATAAAGAAAACTCTTTGAATGAGAAGGTGTGTCCAAACTTTTGGTCTGTACTGTATGTAATTTCATTCTTCTTTATTCATACTGAAGAAACACAGATGGCACACTCATGTAAAACACACCGGTGCCAGTTTTTCATGTATGGTTTTTATACGAACATGTGAATGAAGGCCGCTTTACACGCTACGACATCGCTAAAGCGTCACGGAATTTGTGACGCACATCCGGCCGCGTTAGCGATGTCGTTGTGTGTGACACTTATGAGCGATTTTGAATTGTCGCAAAAACGTTCAAAATCGCTAATCGGTGACATGCCCCCCATATCCCAATTATCGTTGCTGCTGCAGGTACGATGTTGTTCGTCGTTCCTGCGGCAGCACACATCACTATGTGTGACACCGCAGGAACGAGCCGCTCATCTCTGCCCCTCCGCTTCTATTGAGCGGCCGCTTAGTGACGTCGCTGTGACGCCGAACGAACCGCCCCCCTTAGAAAAGAGGCGGTTCGCCGGTCACAGCGACGTCGCAGGGCAGGTAAGTAGTGTGAAGGGTCTGCACGATTTTGTGCGCCACGGGCAGCGATTTGCCCGTGACGCACAAACGATGAGGGCGGGTACGCACGCTAGCGATCTCGCTAGCGAGATCGCAGCGTGTAAAACGGCCTTAAGACCTAAATGTATTCCGGAAGGTCAGAGTTAGGGGTGCTTCACACATAGCGAGATCACTACCGAAATCGCTGCTACGTCACGGTTTTGGTGACGCAACAGTGACCTCATTAGCGATCTCGCTGTGTGTGACACTGAGCAGCGATCTGGCCCCTGCTGTGAGATCGCTGCTCGTTACACACAGCCCTGGTTCGTTTTCTTCAAAGGCGCTCTCCCGCTGTGACGCACACATCGCTGTGTGTGACAGCGAGAGAGCGACGAAATGAAGCGAGCAGGGAGCAGGAGCCGGCATCTGGCAGCTGCGGTAAGCTGCAACCAAGATAAACATCGGGTAACCAAGGGAAGCCCTTTCCCTGGTTACCCGATATTTACCTTCGTTACCAGGCTCCGCCGCTCTCACGCTGCCAGTGCCGGCTCCCTGCCCTCTGCACATGTAGCTGCAGTACACACCAGGTAATTAACCCGATGTGTACTGTAGCTAGGAGTGCAGGGAGCCAGCGCTAAGCAGTGTGCGCGGCTCCCTGCTCTCTGCACGTGTAGCTGCAGTACACATCGGGTTAATTAACCCGATGTGTACTGTAGCTAGGAGAGCAAGGAACTAGCGCTAAGCAGTGTGCGCGGCTCCCTGCTCTCTGCACATGTAGCTGCAGTACACATCGGGTTAATTAACCCGATGTGTACTGTAGCTAGGAGAGCAAGGAGCCAGCGCTAAGCAGTGTGCGCGGCTCCCTGCTCTCTGCACATGTAGCGACGTTATGATCGCTGCTGCATCGCTGTGTTTGACAGCTAAGCAGCGATCATAACAGCGACTTACAAGGTCGCTGTTACGTCACAGAAAATGGTGACGTAACAGCGACGTCGTTGTCGCTGTCGCTATGTGTGAACCCAGCCTTAGTCCTGGAAGTAAGCTCTGAATATAAACAATCCCAATGGGGGATGAAGGATAGCTCAAAATTGAAAATAAAGATAACAGGGCATGCTTGAGATTACTATAGGGACAGTAAATTTTATTCTTGTTGCCAAAAAACCCTTTAAGGTTTACATACAAGGGAATGAATTAAAAATCCACCACCCTAAACAATAATTGATCAATATTATGCCAAATATTATTCTACAGCACAACCACATATCTCTTAACAATCACAGAAATAGTATCATATCTTTGAATGCCATTTTCTTCTGTATTAGGCCGACGTTCTCATGTGTGCTTCAAACAGACATCACTGAATGAAACACGATCATATAATGGACTCATTCATTGAAATGTATTATTTTGGTCAATAAATTAAACTAAACTTGGATATGTCTGTGCAGGGCAGATCAAAGTGCGCCTGTGCAGGGCAGATCAAAGTGCGCCTGCGCAAGACTGCAATGCCGGCCTGTATAGATGATGTAGGACGTGTCATCCACATGTGGCTGAGAAGAAGGAGGACGGTGATCGCAGCAGAGAGGAGGCACCAGACCCAAGTGCAGCGACACCCATGTTATCAGACCGCCCCCTAAGTGAGTATAACAAAGGTGTTTTTTACGTTATACAGAGCGGCCTGGGCTCTTATATACAGTATTCTAGAATGCTGTATATAAGGGCTTATTGGTGGTGGCCGCAGCTTACAAGGGGCTAATGTGGTGACAGGTTCCCTTTAACCTGTTAGTAGTTAAAAATGAACTTTACTTCTCCAGGGGCCAAAGGCTTTCAGTCATAGGTAAAAAAAAGTTTTAAAAAAAATGGTAAAAGTCTAACAAACAAAAAATAAAGAACAAAAAAAATAATAAAAATTATACCAATAAATACATTTATTTATGTAAACACAAATCTAAACAAAAAAAGTACACATATTTGGTATCGTTGCATTAGTAATGACCCGCTCTATACAACTGTCACACTAGTTAAACCCTTCAGTGAACACTGTAAAAATAAATAAAAAACATGGCAAAAAATGTTGTTTTTTACCAGATTACTCAAAAAAATGGAATGGAGTGCTCAGGAGAAATTGCACAACAAATTGTACGGTGTATTCTCTCCTTTTACCCTAGTGAAAATTAAAAATTTGGAGCTAAACAATACTTTTGTGGGAAAAATGTAATTTATTTTTAAGGGTCAACGTATACAATTCTGTCAAGCATCTGGGGTTCAAAGTGTTCACTATCATCTACATAAATTCCTTGAGTGGTCTAGTTTGCAAACTGGAGTCACTTGTGGGGGGTTTCCACTGTTTAGGTACATTCGGGGCTCTGCAAATGCAACATGGCGTCCGCTATGGATTCCAGCCGATTTAGAGTTCCAAAAGTCAAATGATGCTCCTTCACTTACAAGCCCAGCTGTGTGCGTGTGATGCCCTGGGCAGGCCAGGGGTCACAGGTCATGACACCACCACACACCCCACATTCCCTGCAGGAACACCAAGGTCAGAACACAAAACCCTTGTTGCCTTCCTCCAGGGGCTGATGTCCACACCAGGGGGTGGGCCAGGCGGTTGGCTCCGCCCACCGAGGAGTTCACAGCCCTGGAGGCGGGAAAACCAGGAGATTAGAGAGAGATGAGGTAGAGAGTTGAAGTGAAGTGGTACCAACAACCGTATTTAGGTGCAGGAAAGAGACAGTCACCGCTAACTTGCAGGGAACATCAACACCGCAGCCATCCGAGGGAGCCGTCCAACCAGCCGCTTGTTTACCGTGAACTGTGTCATCATCCTTGGGCTGAGTGAGTACCTCCGTGCCGTGCGGCACAGCGCTGCCCCTGCACCCCAACAGGCCCCATAACCCGCCTGTCAACCATCCTAACTCTCCATCATCGGGCCCCGGGACCACCAACCCCCCTACCCACGGAGGGGGGAACTAACAACTTTGCTGCTCCCTGTCACCGCTCCCGGGATCCCCATACAGAGCAGCGGTGGTGTCCACACAATCACCACAACCGTGGGTGGCGTCATGGACAATAAATCCCCAAAACCAATCCCCCTTTCACTCACGGGCGAGGAGCGCCGCTCGAGTCCCTGGGATCCGGCACATCGCTCGAGCCACCGAGCAGCAGAGGCCGCAGCAGCAGCGGCAGCCGGACCCAATCAGAGGGAGAGCGCAGCGTCCCCTCCTCCGCCCGCGACAACTTGGCGTCACGAATAGGATCTTACCGCTCTGCCGTCTGGTAGAGGTGTGCCTTGTTACCGCCGGAGGTGTCCGGCCGAAAAATTTCAGAAGCCGCCATCTTTGGCGCGAAAAGTACACGCTCGAGCGTCTTCTCAAGTAGTCGAGGCGCGAAGGCCAAAACCCCGCCCAGATAGAGGAGGGGCCGGAAAAAGGCTAAGGGGGACGAAATGGCGACTGGTCGCATGTAGCCGCGGCTATAAAAGCAGGGACGCCAGGACTCTGCAGCGATATTGGGTTCCTGGAAGACCTCGTCACCAAGATGCATAACCCAACTCCCAATGAGGAAGCCCACGCGCCTGGCACGGCGACGTGGTTGAGGGACCGGACCGTCCCGCTGAGTAACCATCTGCAAGCCCACATGCAACTCCTCCTGGAGGAGTGGGAGACCGACATGGCGGACGTGGTGGCTGCTATGCGGAGACGCGAGGTGGAAGAGGATTTGGAGGAGCGGGTAAGAGACCCACGCCCCTGTATTCCCGAGGGATCGGCCATTGAAGCTGAGGAGCCCGGCCTGCCTCCGCTCACCCTGCCTCTCGCCCCGCTACCCGTGTTAGCTGCTGCCGCTCTGCCACTAGGCCCGCTGCCTGCCCAACCGGTAGCGATACCCTGCCAACCCGCCCCGGCGGACCAACCGGCTGCAGACGCTCAGGGCGTCCCCGAACCGCTCCCAGGGGAACCGCTAGGACCGCGGCCCCTTAATAGAAATGTGCCAGAAGTCCCGGCGGTGATTGCGCCAGACCCCGAGCCCGGGACCGTAGCATGTATGAAGGCCCGGGTGATTGCGTTCCACCAAAGCCAACAGGATCAGCTCTTCCGGATGATGAAGCAGTGGACCAACGAGGTGGAGATGCTGATTGCAACTGCCCCGATGTACGGGAGGGGAACAGATGTAACCGAGTCGACTGGTGACCCACGTCCCTATGTCCTCCCTGGACCGCCCGCTGCGGCTGAGGGGCCCAGCCTAGTCTCGACCTGTGCATCACCCTTGCCGTTCCTTATGGGGCGCTCCAGTGTAAACTCACCTGACCTGCTGCCCCGTGCTACTGCAGAGGGATCTGATGTGCTGGATGCTGGAGGCCAGGAGGCTTCGGCAGCTAGCGGCAACCCGCCTGACGCAGGACCAATTGTTGATGACTCCGGCCCCGGCACCGAGCCCACTGCTGAGTTTGAGGGGGCAAGTGAGCATCCCCGCTATGAAGGAGACCCAGTGATTTTCTACACCCCGCGCACCGGTGGGAATGGGTACCGGGCACCCCTGTCACAGCAGGCATGTCAGTGCATGTTTGATATGCTGGTGGCGGAGGATGGATCCGCCTCAGCTGAAGAATCAGAGTAAGGCAGCGGAGCACCGTTGCACAGTCCCCGTTGGGACCACCTATGTGTGTTTGAAAGTTCTGAAAGTTCTTGAAAATGAAAGTAAATGATTACCGAACAGTAACCTGATTGTCAGCACCGTGATTGAACCGGCCGTTGCTGGCACCGTTGTCCCCGTGGGGACCATCCACATTTTATGCATAGGGAACTCTCTATGAACAGGCCCGAGAACTTGCAGGGCAACCACAAACGTTAAGTGGCATGTAAATAAAATGTGTTTGTTGCAGCTAACCGTTACCGCCTCCGGAGAGGCAGGTTGGAGGGAGGGCCCGCAGTGGAGCAGGCTGGGGCCCAGCCACCACCGGAACTGGTGGCTACCCTCTGGAGGGGAAGGACAGATCCCGCTCGGGTGATTTGGTTCAGGACTGGGGTCAAGGGGTGCTGCCTGTTTCTTAGAGGCAGCATCAGGGCCAGGTTACTTGGGTGGGAGAGAGCGGCAGCAGCAACCGTTTAAAATGATACCGTAACGTTTAAGAAAAAGTGCCTCCCGCTGTGGGATGATGTTACTATATTTGTATGTCTTGTTTTTCTTATCTTTTTTCAGAAAAATAAAACCGGTGTTGGACGGGCAGCCCGAGGATGGTCTGCGTTTTGCTAAGGGGGAATGTGACGCCCTGGGCAAGCCAGGGGTCACAGGTCATGACACCACCACACACCCCACATTCCCTGCAGGAACACCAAGGTCAGAACACAAAACCCTTGTTGCCTTCCTCCAGGGGCTGATGTCCACACCAGGGGGTGGGCCAGGCGGTTGGCTCCGCCCACCGAGGAGTTCACAGCCCTGGAGGCGGGAAAACCAGGAGATTAGAGAGAGATGAGGTAGAGAGTTGAAGTGAAGTGATAGAGGAGCAAGAGAGAGGCGTTAAGGTGGAAGAGAAAGTGACAGTTAAGATCCTGAAGTTGGTCCGGGTGTGTGACCCGGACTGAGACAGCAAGGTTGGCAGACGGTGGTGACCGTTTGCAGGAGAGGCTGATCGGAGGTTGCCGAAAGGACCGTGGACGGGTGGTGGCCCGGCGGTACCGGAGCGGTATACGAAGAGAAGCCAGCACCATTGGCAGGGGCCTTTCGGATCCCGGCAAGGCTAGGAGTCGCCGTGAATTTGCCAAATCCGTCAGTGAAGGGGACCTCCGGGGTCTCCCAACAGCCAAAGTCCCGATTGAAGGCAACCGTCCAACCATATTGGAGAGACACCGCCACCGCCAAGGCACCAGTTTCTCAGTGTCAGCGCTTGCGGGCAAAAGAGGGGCTCCTCCGGCTCATATCCAAGCTGGGGAGTGGGTTACCGGTGGGAATCCATCGCTACCAACAACCGTATTTAGGTGCAGGAAAGAGACAGTCACCGCTAACTTGCAGGGAACATCAACACCGCAGCCATCCGAGGGAGCCGTTCAACCAGCCGCTTGTTTACCGTGAACTGTGTCATCATCCTTGGGCTGAGTGAGTACCCCCGTGCCGCGCGGCACAGCGCTGCCCCTGCGCCCCTGCACCCCAACAGGCCCCATAACCCGCCTGTCAACCATCCTAACTCTCCATCATCGGGCCCCCGGGACCACCAACCCACGGAGGGGAGAACTAACAACTTTGCTGCTCCCTGTCACCGCTCCCGGGATCCCCATACAGAGCAGCGGTGGTGTCCTTCACACAATCACCACAACCGTGGGTGGCGTCACGGACAATAAATCCCCAAAACCAATCCCCCTTTCACTCACGGGCGAGGAGCGCCGCTCGAGTCCCCGGGATCCGGCACATCGCTCGAGCCACCGAGCAGCAGAGGCCGCAGCGGCAGCCGGACCCGAGCAGAGGGAGAGCGCAGCGTCCCCTCCTCCGCCCGCGACATGCGCAAACAGTATTTTTACACCACATATGAGATATTAGCGTACTCAGGTGAAATTGCACTACAAATTTTATTCTGCATTTTTTTCTGTTACCCTAGTGGAAATAAAAAAATTTCACCTAATACAATCATTTTGTGGGAAAACTGTATTTTTCCATTTTCACGACTTATAGAAATTCTGTAAAGCGCCCAGGGGTTTAAGGTGCTCCACACACATCTACATAAATTCCTTGAGGGGTCTAGTTTCCAAAATGAAGTCACCTGTGGTAGGTTTCCACTACTTAGGCACAACAAAAGCTCTACAAACATGATATAGTGTCAGCTATTCTAGCTGATTTTGCGTTCAAAAAGTCAAATGGCACTCCTTCCCTTCCAAGACCCGGCGTGTGCCCAAAAAGTAGTTTTTCACAACACGTATCAACGTACTCAGCAGAAATTGCACAACAAATTTTGTGGATCATTTTCTACCGTAACCCTTGTGAAAATGCAAATTTTCGGGCTAAAGTAACATTTTTGTGGGAAAAACTAAAATTTTAATTTTTCCTTTCCAAACTGCTTTAATTCCTGTGAAGCATCTGAAGGGTTAATAAACTTCTTGGATGAGGTTTTGAGCAGTTTGAGGGGTGCAGTTTTTAGAATGGTATCACTTTTGGGGTTTTTTTGTTACCTAGGCCTCTCAAAATCACTTCAAATGTGATGTGGTCCCTAACAAAATGGTTTTGTAAATTTTGTTGGAAAAATTAGAAACTTTTAACCCTTCTAATTTCTTAACAAATAAAATTATGTTTCAGAAATGTTGCTGATGTAAAGTAGACACGTGGGAAATGTTATTTATTTTTTTCTGTGACATAACTCTAGTTTAAGGGCTTAAAAATTAAAAGCTTGAAAATTGCAAAATTTTCAAAAATGTTCAGGGTGAAGGGGTTAAAATGTCAATTACGCTTTAAACTTAAAGTGACCCTGATAGCTGGTACATGCTATACCAATCTGTGGGCAGCACATGTACTAGGCACTGGTTGTATTATCTCAGCTAGGTACGTTAGGCACAGAAACCCATGCAGTGTTTCACAGAAGAATATACTTTACACCTACGCACGTAACAGAAACCTACACTACTGTGCGATCTTGGTCTTGATCTTGACACGGATCTTCATCCGTGGATGGGGCAGCAAATACCAGCTGTCAGGTTCACTTTAAAAAATGTTCTTAAATGTATAGTATATTAACTGTTGTGACCCAAACATGTCATATTACTTTTATTTAAAACTACAGTCTTACTGATATGTCCTTGGCCGTGTATGTCCCGTTACCACGGGTTCCTGCGGCGAGCCCGTGGTAATCCCCACACATGTCTGCTGATTTGATCAGCAGACATGTTAGGCTAACAGATCTCGAAGACCTACCCATGTCTTTTAACCCCTTAGATCACGCTGTTAAACTTTGCGTAATCTAATGCACTCCAGAGGGCATCGTGCCATTCCCCGCCGCCATTCGTGGCACCATGGAGCAATCACAGGGAGAAAATGGATTGTCAGATGATGACCCATTTCACTGTCATGACTGTTCCTGTAAATGCTGGCAGAGTGCACGCCTAGATGAATTCCTTAACTAGTTACCATTCCAATATGGGGTCACTTGTGGAGGTTTCCGCTGATTTCGCACCTCAGGGCCTCGGCTAATGGAGCGCACAATCTATTGAATGGAATCTGCGTCCTAACAGCCTAGTCGTGCTACTTCCCATCCAATCCCCACTATGTGCTCAAACTGTAGTGTACAGCCAAATATGGGGTACTGCCACATTCTGTAAAAACTGCATAACAAATTGTCCTGTCCATTTTCTCTTATTACCGCTCATGTAAATTATAAATTTGATGCTAAAAAGGATTTTAGTGGGAAAAATGTCTTTTTTTTCGCATCTCAATGTTATAATGTTCACAAGGTTTTGTGAATCACCCATAGGTAAAAAATTCTTAGTAATTCATTGAGGAGTCTGGTTTCCAAAATTGGGTCACTTGTGTGGAGGTTTGCTGTTTAGGCACGACAGAAGCTCTATTCCAGTCCAAGCTATTCTACCTATCTAATAATCCAATCTACTCCAGCAAAATTTACATTTCAAATATTAAATGTCGCTGTCACACACAGTGTCTGGCTCAAAACTCGCCGAGTGTCAGGACTCCATCTGATGCTGTTCACATAGCAGAGTCGGACACTCCACACAATACTGCTTTTAAGTTGCACAAACAGGCTCGGGCATCGACCAGCTGTGCTTTTGTTGGTAATTGGGCTTGCAGGAGTTAATTTCTGCTACCCTGTTGATTACTGCGTGAGCCACATGTTGCAGGAGACCTACCATAGTCACCCTTTTTAAGATGGTGGTGCCTGTTTTCCCATGCCGATGATCGTTTTTGCGATCCCGGTATTTGTGCATTGATATCCTGCTGCTAGTGAACTCATTATTTCCTCCCTTCCTTTAGCTTCCTCCTGATCACATAATGACTATACCTCTGGCAGTGATTACTGTGATGCTGGAGTCACACTTGCGTGTCACTCGTGCGAGTATCGGATCGCACTGCCCGGACCGGCTGGCTTCTCTTCTGCCAGGAGCTGCTCCACTGTATGTATTTCATTGATGCTGGCCCGCTCCCATAAGGAGAACCGCGGCCGGTCCGATCATTGCGATCCGATACTCGCACGAGTCACACACAAGTGTGACCCCCTACCTGAGTCCGAGAGTTTGGTTTTTACCCTGTCTGTTTATTTGTGTGGGATTAATCACTCCTGTCCCGACCCTCTCCTGGGTAGAAGGGGGGTGACCACTAGACCAGGGTTGTTCAGGAGCTAGGGTTAGAAAGGCGGCCCAAACATCGCTACCATCAGACGTATCTTTAGGATCAGGGTCAGTTAGGGTTCCCCTAGCCTGAGATCCAGTTTATTCTCCCCTGTTCCTAGTGATCCTGTCACACCCCGTGACAGTCGCTTCTTCCCTTCCAATTCCTGCCTTTTGCTCCAAACAGAATTTTTTTTCTACATGTGGGGTAGCGCCACATTCAGAACAAAGTGGTTTCCAAACTGTAGGGACCACTTTTTTTGAGTTACCGGTGGCATTTTTTGACATTTTTTTGACGGTGAGTTTTTTTGACATGCCCCCTGGGCTGTCCAGATCACAGCAGAGGGAGGAGATCAGTGCCATCTTTGTGGAGCTCCCAGTGTATGCTGTGTGCCCCTGTCACTTGGGATGAGTACCGGCGCTTCCCTCCCCCTGCTGCTCTCTCCACTGCCGCCACACACCCCGGCCGCCGCTCCGCTCGCTGTTGTGTGCTCACCTCGGGCCTCCGCTGCTCAGCTCAGCTGAGCACAGTATACTGAGGAGCGCAGTATACATGGTCATGCATGGCATGCAGCAGAGCATTGTGGGTGTGCATGCAGCAGAGCATTACGAGCATTGCGAGCTTTCATGCATGCAGCAGAGCATTGCAGGCATGCATACGTCAGAGCATTGCAGGCGTCCGTGCATGCGGCCGAGCATTGCAGGCATGCGTGCAACAAAGCATTGCGTGCGTGCACCAGATCATTGCAGATGTGCGTGCGGCAGAGCATTGCAGGCGTGCATGTGGCAGAGCATTGCAGCCGTGCATGCGACAGAGCATTGCAGACAGGCGTGCATGCAGCAGAGCATAGCGGGATGGGCGTGCATGCAGCAAAGCATTGCAGGTGGGCGTGCATGCAGCAGAGCATTGCGGAATGCGCGTGCATGCAGCAAAGCATTGAAGGTGGGCATGCTGCAGAGCACTACAGGCGGACGTACATGTGGCAGAGCATTGCTGCACTGGGGCGTGCAGAGCGCTATGTGGGGAGCACTATGCAGCTGTCCTAGGTGACTTTTAGACATATTAGGATCATTTTGTGGTCACCGTCAAAATGGCTCCACACTATGATCCTAAACTTTATCTTCTCTTATCCTTTTGTAAACACCCACATTAGTAGGTGGAGGTGACATCACACACAGGAGAGCAGATTCCGCCCACTTTTACTGCAGCTGTAATGTGAGCTAGCTCTACAGTAGCGCTGCAGCAGGATTTCAGCAGCTGCTCCCCCTAGTGTTTAAGAGTGGAAAATATCAAACTTCTTTTTTTTTTATATATATATATTTTGCATTAAAAATAAATAATAATATTTAAACAAAACATTAAAACATTAATACTTAACATTTTTTCAGTTATTGAATTTTATTTTTTTTGGGACGACACCTTCCCCCTTTAAGGTGCCTGCAATCTATTTCTGCCCAATTTGTGTTCCAAAATCAAGTGATGCCCCTTACCTTCCAATCCATGCTGTTTGTCCAAACAGAGGTTTCTGACCCCATGTGGGGTATCAGAGCGCTCAGAAGAAACTGGGTGACAAATTGTGGGGTCCATTTATTCAAGTTATTCCTTGTAAAAGTGAAAATATTGGTGGGAAGCAACATTTTAGAGGGAAAATTCCTTTTTTTTTTTCATTCCACTTTGCTGAAGCCAAAATTTGGCTTGGTCATTAAGGGTTTAAAGCTGACAAGGTGCAGCCCCTGTGCTTGTTTGATGGCAGGGCGGGCCAGGCGGAGTCAGCACGTGATGATTTGGAGGATATAAATCTTTGTAGATGGACGTCTAAACAAACAAGCAGATTCTGGAGCAGAGAGAGCAAGGATCTTCTTTATTGGATAGTTATCAGAAACACAACGCGTTTCAGGGCGGCATCTTATCAAGTGATAGCGATACATCGGTTATTTCTCTATCACCTGATAAAGCAGCCCTTGAGCGCTGTGTATCTCTGTCACTTGATAAGATGCCGCCCTGAAACGCGTTGTGTTTCCGATAAATATCCAATAAAGAAGATTCTTACTCGCTCTGCGTCAGGATCTGTCTGTTTACCACCACACAGTATCTCCAGATGGTAGTACCGCATAGTATAATGCCATCACACAGTATCTCCAGATGGTAGTACCGCATAGTATAATGCCATCACACAGTATCTCCAGATGGTAGTACCGCATAGTATAATGCCATCACACAGTATCTCCAGATGGTAATGCCACATAGTATAATACCACCACACAGTATCTCCAGATGGTAGTACCGCATAGTATAATGCCATCACACAGTATCTCCAGATGGTAGTACCGCATAGTATAATGCCATCACACAGTACCTCCAGATGGTAGTACCGCATAGTATAATGCCATCACACAGTACCTCCAGATGGTAGTACCGCATAGTATAATGCCATCACACAGTACCTCCAGATGGTAGTACCGCATAGTATAATGCCATCACACAGTACCTCCAGAGAGCAGTGGCACAAAGTATAATGCCATCACACAGTACCTGCAGAAGGTAGAGACAAATAGTATAATGCCATCACACAGTACCTTCAGATGGTAGTACCGCATAGTATAATGCCATCACACAGTACCTCCAGATAGTAATGCCACATAGTATAATGCCATCACACAGTACCTCCAGATGGTAGTACCGCATAGTATAATACCATCACACAGTACCTGCAGAAGGTAGTACCGCATAGTATAATACCATCACACAGTACCCCCAGACAGTAGTGTCACATAATATAATGCCATCACACATTACCTTCAGAGGGTAGAGGCAAATAGTATACCATCACACAGTACCTCCAGATGGTAGCAGCGCATAGTATAATACCATCACACAGTACCTCCAGATGGTAGCAGCGCATAATATAATGCCATCACACAGTGCCTCCAGATTACCGTGCCACATAGTATAATACCATCACACAGTACCTCCAGATGGTAGTGCCACATAATATAATGCTTTTACACATCACCTCCAGAAGGTAGAGACAAATAGTATAATGCCATCACAAAGTACCTCTAGATAGTAGCAGCACATAGTATAATGCCATTACACATTACCTCCAGATGAGAGTGCCATATAGCATCATGTCATCACACAGTACCTCGATGGTAGTGCACATAGTATAATGCCATTACACAGTACCTCCAGATGAGAGTGCCATATAGCATCATGTTATCACACAGTACCTCGATGGTAGTGCACATAGTATAATGCCATTACACAGTACCTCCAGATGAGAGTGCCATATAGCATCATGTTATCACACAGTACCTCGATGGTAGTGCACATAGTATAATGCCATTACACAGTACCTCCAGATGAGAGTGCCATATAGCATCATGTTATCACACAGTACCTCGATGGTAGTGCACATAGTATAATGCCATTACACAGTACCTCCAGATGAGAGTGCCATATAGCATCATGTCATCACACAGTACCTCGATGGTAGTGCACATAGTATAATGCCATCACACAGTATCTCCAGATGGTAGCAGCACATATTGTATACACAGTGTAAGGTAACACATATAAGTACCCTCCAAAGTGCCACATCCCACCATATTGTATATACAGTATTTTGGTATTGCTCACACATTAGTACAGATATCACAGCCTCACATGTATCATTCCCCATAACTATGCTGGGGTCCGGTGGTTGCCCGGGACAGTCTATCAGGCCCTGGCCACACACCATGCTGAGGCCATCACACCCCAGGGACATAGCAGGTGTCACACAGGATCCGGACACTCCCAGTGATCAGTTCTCAGGGACTCCCGAGCATATTGTATGCCCCTGGAGCCAGACTCATGTGCCCGCAGCACCCACACTCACTCTCTGGGCGTCTGCCCCATTGCCGAGCTCAGCCGATGCCCGGACTCCTTCTTCCTGGCTTGTTTAGAGGACATGGCTGCAGCTCCGGACCTCTGTGCGCCACTACAGACTGGACAGAGCGCCGCGTCCTTTGGTTGCTAGGAGACGAGGTCTGCGCGTCCATGGGGCGGGAGCGCGCACTGAATCTCGCCGGTCGCGTCCCTTATCTAATAGCACAGTAGTCTGTCTTCCGCCTGGTGCTATTTTTTCTGGAATAGGCGCAGACCCGCGACTTTTCTTTGAAATCCCCCTTACATTTATTACCTTATAATGCTGCCTCTAAAATGGCCCACAGAGCTGCATCACTACGTGTAATATGTGTAACATGCTGAATCCTGATATTGTGTGCTGGGGTACACAGGAGGGCCCCTGTAAGGACAGTATGGGCCCAGCCCAAGGCCGCCTCTCTTGGGGGTGGAGTAGCCCCTTCAATATTGGGCCCCCTGGGGATATACTAAAAAGAATGATGAAAAGGAATAAATCAAAAGAATGAAGATAATAACTTATTAGGTGTATATTATGTAGATGTATAAAAGGTTTCTTGGGCAAGTTAGACATGAAATGAACATGAAATATCTGTAGATAATAATAGAATGAACGCATATGGCATATAACCATTTTCCTGTAATCTACAGATATTTCATGATCATTCCACACCTATAATGCTCAGGTAACATAATACACACCAGGTTATATGGCATATGCCTTCATTCTCCTATTATCTACAGATATTTCATGATCATTCCACACCTATAATGCTCAGGTAACATAATACACACCAGGTTATATGGCATATGCCTTCATTCTCCTATTATCTACAGATATTTCATGATCATTCCACACCTATAATGCTCAGGTAACATAATACACACCTGGTTATATGCCATATGTGTTCATTCTCCTATTATCTACAGATATTTCATGATCATTCCACACCTATAATGCTCAGGTAACGTAATACACACCTGGTTATATGCCATATGTGTTCATTCTCCTATTATCTACAGATATTTCATGATCATTCCACACCTATAATGCTCAGGTAACATAATATACACCTGGTTATATGCCATATGCGTTCATTCTCCTATTATCTACAGATATTTCATGATTATTCCACACCTATAATGCTCAGGTAACATAATATACACCTGGTTATATGGCATATGCCTTCATTCTCCTATTATCTACAGATATTTCCTGATCATTCCACACCTATAATGCTCAGGTAAAGTAATATACACCTGGTTATATGCCATATGCGTTCATTCTCCTATTATCTACAGATATTTCCTGATCATTCCACACCTATAATGCTCAGGTAACATAATACACACCTGGTTATATGCCATATGCCTTCATTCTCCTATTATCTACAGATATTCCATGATCATTCCACACCTATAATGCTCAGGTAACATAATATACACCTGGTTATATGCCATATGCCTTCATTCTCCTATTATCTACAGGTATTCCATGATCATTCCACACCTATAATGCTCAGGTAACATAATATACACCTGGTTATATGCCATATGCGCTCATTCTCCTATTATCTACAGATATTTCATGATCATTCCACACCTATAATGCTCAGGTAACATAATACACACCTGGTTATATGGCATATGCCTTCATTCTCCTATTATCTACAGATATTTCCTGATCATTCCACACCTATAATGCTCAGGTAACATAATATACACCTGGTTATATGCTATATGCCTTCATTCTCCTATTATCTACAGATATTCCATGATCATTCCACACCTATAATGCTCAGGTAACATAATATACACCTGGTTATATGCCATATGCCTTCATTCTCCTATTATCTACAGGTATTCCATGATCATTCCACACCTATAATGCTCAGGTAACATAATACACACCTGGTTATATGGCATATGCCTTCATTCTCCTATTATCTACAGATATTTCCTGATCATTCCACACCTATAATGCTCAGGTAACATAATATACACCTGGTTATATGGCATATGCCTTCATTCTCCTATTATCTACAGATATTCCATGATCATTCCACACCTATAATGCTCAGGTAACATAATACACACCTGGTTATATGGCATATGCCTTCATTCTCCTATTATCTACAGATATTTCCTGATCATTCCACACCTATAATGCTCAGGTAACATAATATACACCTGGTTATATGGCATATGCCTTCATTCTCCTATTATCTACAGATATTCCATGATCATTCCACACCTATAATGCTCAGGTAACATAATACACACCTGGTTATATGGCATATGCCTTCATTCTCCTATTATCTACAGATATTCCATGATCATTCCACACCTATAATGCTCAGGTAACATAATATACACCTGGTTATATGCCATATGCCTTCATTCTCCTATTATCTACAGATATTCCATGATCATTCCACACCTATAATGCTCAGGTAACATAATACACACCTGGTTATATGGCATATGCCTTCATTCTCCTATTATCTACATATATTTCATGATCATTCCACACCTATAATGCTCAGGTAACATAATTCACACCAGGTTATATGCCATATGCGTTCATTCTCCTATTATCTACAGATATTTCATGATCATTCCACATCTATAATGCTCAGGTAACGTAATATACACCTGGTTATATGCCATATGCCTTCATTCTCCTATTAGCTACAGATATTTCATGATCATTCCACACCTATAATGCTCAGGTAACATAATATACACCTGGTTATATGCCATATGCATTCATTCTCCTATTAGCTACAGATATTTCATGATCATTCCACACCTATAATGCTCAGGTAACATAATATACACCTGGTTATATGCCATATGCATTCATTCTCCTATTAGCTACAGATATTTCATGATCATTCCACACCTATAATGCTCAGGTAACGTAATATACACCTGGTTATATGGCATATGCATTCATTCTCCTATTATCTACAAATATTTCATGATCATTCCACACCTATAATGCTCAGGTAACATAATACACACCTGGTTATATGGCATATGCGTTCATTTTCCTATTATCTACAGATATTTCCTGATCATTCCACACCTATAATGCTCAGGTAACATAATATACACCTGGTTATATGCCATATGCGTTCATTCTATTATTATCTACAGATATTTCATAATCATTCCACACCTATAATGCTCAGGTAACATAATATACACCAGGTTATATGCCATATATATTCATTCTATTATCTACATATATTTCCTGATCATTCCACACCTATAATGCTCAGGTAACATAATACACACCAGGTTATATGGCATATGCGTTCATTCTATTATTATCTATAGATATTTCATAATCATTCCACACCTATAATGCTCAGGTAACATAATATACACCAGGTTATATGGCATATGCGTTCATTCTCCTATTAGCTACAGATATTTCATGATCATTCCACACCTATAATGCTCAGGTAACATAATATACACCAGGTTATATGGCATATGCGTTCATTCTATTATTATCTACATATATTTCCTGATCATGCCACACCTATAATGCTCATATATAATGTTCATTCCATGTCTTCTTGCCAATGAAACCTTTCATACATCTACATAATATACACCTAATAAGTTATTATCATTCTTTTTATTTATTCCTTTTCATAATTTTTTTTAGTTTGTCCCGGCCCCCTGTTTGCTGCACACATTGTGTTGCGGGTGGGGGCCACTGATGCTTCTCTGGGCCCGCTCGGATCAGGGGTTTGCTGCTGCGGCTCGAGTGGGGTGACTGGACCGGGCTCGCACGGCCGTCCGTTCTCACAACCGTCGGAAAGGGGGATATTTACAGGGGATTTGTTGTGTCGGTGACGCCACCAGTAGGTTGCGGTGAAGGATGGTGACACCGCCGCTGCCTGGTGATGGGGTGCCCGGGGCTGATGGAGCGGGGCAGCAAGATGGGATCCCCTCCAAGGGTAGGGGAGGTGTAGTCCCGGGGCCCGCGGTCCGAAGATGGGAGTGATGGCTGCTGGAGGTGGCACGCCAGATTGGACCGGGGGACAATGAATGGTGTTCTCACAGTTCAGTAATTTCACACAAGTCCAGTGGTAAACCAAGTTGCCAGTGACCGGCGGCCGTTGGAGGGTGTATTCGGGTCCCACACCCGGGTTAGTGAACAGGTGTCCCTTCCTCCTGCACGTTATGTTTGTCTCTCCTGTTGGACGACTTTGCATGGAACGGAGAAGTCCACTCACAGTTCTATGTGTATTTGGGAGTTGTGGTCCTCGAAATCTGACCCGTGGCATCTCTGTGGGTTCTGGCAGACACCCAATCCCCCGTGTTGGGCTTCCGTTTCGCTCTCTGGGCTTCAGGAGAACAAGGCGTGGAACCTCATCCTCTTCTGGGTAATTAACAAGGGGCTTGCAACCGTCCTCGTCCTAGGATCCAGGCACCCCATCTGTGCACGGCTTCCGGACCGGATTCCCGCTGTGGGCACCGGCGGGCTACAACCCTGCCCCGGTCCACTTAAGGTTTCCTGTGACCGGATCTCCGTCGCCTGTGGCCCTGTTCACTATTTGCCACCTAGCCAGGTAGTCCAAGGGCCCCTACCCCTGACTACACTGCACAGTCTCCACTTGACTTCCACTCACTACTCCTCCACACTTCAACGTGAACTCCTAACTCAACTCTGTACTGTTCTTTTCTCTTTTGTTCCTGCCCCTGACACCTCAGGACCCCTAGGTGGGCGTTCTCATCCGCCTGATCCCGCCCACTGGTGTGTACTTATTATCATGAGGGGGTGGCTAGGCTTTAATGGCTGTGTGTTGTACCTGGGTATGGGTTTTTGGTGGTGACAAGGAGGATGAACACTTTTGTGACTACCTGGTTTTGACAGGGCGTCACAATTGCACTGATGCTATGTCCACCCGTGTGTGTACTATTCACACTGTAAGGATTGTGCACTTGTTCCCTGTTCTCCATGTGTGCACTATACTGTCAGGATTATACACTTGTCACCTGTATCTGTATTTTTCACACTGTCAGAATTGTCCACTTGTCGCCCGTGTGTGTACTAGTCACACTGTTAGGATTTTACACTTGTCACCTGTGCATTTACGATTTACACTATCAGGACTGTGCACTTGTCACTCATGTGTACTATTTACACTGTCAGGACTGTGCACTTGTTGCCCATGTGCGCACTATTCACACTTTCAGGATTGTGCACTTGTCCCTTGTATGTATACTATTCACACAGTCAGGATTGTGCATTTGTGGACAGTGTGTGCACTATTTACTCTGTCAGGATTATGCACTTTTTGCCTGTATGTGCACTATTCACACTTAGGATTGTACACTTGTCACATGGGTTTACTATTCACACTGTCAGGATTGTGCATTTGTTGACTGTGTGTGCACTATTCACACTGTCAGGATTGTATACTTGATGCCTGTATGTTTACTTTTCACACTGTCAGGATTGTACACTTGTCGCCTGTGTGTGTTCTATTCACACTGTTAGGATTGTACACTTGTCACCTGTATGTTTACTATTCACACTGTCAAGATTGTGCACTTGTCGCCTGTGTGTGTACTATTTATACTGTTAGGACTGTGCACTTGTTGCCCGTGTGCACACTATTCACACTGTCAGGATTGTGCCTTTGTCCCCCGTGTGTGTACTATTCACACTGTCAGGATTGCACATTTGTTGACCGTGTGTGTACTATTCACACTGTTAGGATTGTAGACTTGTCACCTGTGTGTTTACTATTCACATTGTCAGGATTGTGTATTTGTCGCCTGTGTGTGTGTGAAGCCCCGTCTCACCTTCAGGTCGCCTCAGAGTCTTCACGTGTTGGGAATCTTCTGGCCACAGGTTAGTCAGGTTAATTTCAATGGGAATCGTGACACCACTCTCGGTGATTGCGGTCAGGGGGTGACCGCCACTGCAGTTTAAAGAGCTTCTGGGGCTGATGGTAAATGCAGTCTGGTGTTATGGCCTCCCGAGAGTGAGGCTGGCCCCAGAGCCCAGTTTAAGTGTGTAGGTCGCAGAAGAACTCACACACAGGCAGCAATGTCTTTCAGGGTTTGTACTCACTTTTCTGATGGTAACGTGAGACAACCCGGGCGATGCTATGATAAACCAGGTGGAACCAGGTATCCTTCAGGCTGATCCAGGGGTGACTGCTGACTCGCCTTCCTAGCCCTTCTTGTTTGGGGTGACCCCTGACTTGTAGTACTGTGGGAATCACCCAGGGAAGTCGCAGCTGCCGTTCTCCCTTTTCTGGCCCGTTTGCTGACAGTGTGAACCAAGTAATGCTGGCTGCTTGCCTTCTTTTACTTATGGACCCCTCTTTGCTGTTGATGCTGCGGACTCTGTGTGGTTCGGTGAGGTACATCCAGCACCCTCACCAGCAGGTTTAGCAGGCCGAGTAAATGGATTCCTGCTCTAGGGACCTGGTCTACCGCTAGTCCCCTTACTCATCCACCTCTTTGCTAGGTGGTTTTCAGGCGGCCCCACTGGGTAGCCGCTCTCCCCTGCCAGCAGCCACTACAGGTGCAGGGTCTGACAGGGTCCTGCTGTTCAGGTCTACACCTCAGACGCAGCTGCTCACCTCCTCCTCTGACTGACACTGCACACTCTCTAGCTTCCAGTTCCACTACCCACCACTAGCTGGGATGCGAGGGCTACGCCCCCTCCCTGGGTCTGCCCAGGGGTCCCCTCTAAGCTGTGTGTGTGTCCTGGTCACTACGTGTCTGTGTATGTCCACACCCTAATCAGCCATCAGGATTACCTGTTTGTACTGACCCAGGCGTGGGTGCAGTACTCAGTGGTGCCTGACCAGGTCAGGGGCGCCACATGTGCACTATTCCACTGTCAGGATTATGCATTTGTCACCCGTGTGTGTACTATTCACACTGTCAGGATTGTGCACTTGTCACCCGTGTGTGTACTATTCACACTGTCAGGATTGTGCACTTGTCACCCGTGTGTACTATTCAGTCATTTTTGTAATATCAGACTTTTTGATCATTTTTTACTACATTATTTCAACATCATTTTTGGTATTCAGTGTTTATCAGGATCTACGAACTTTTAATTTTTACGTTTTTATTTTCTTTATCATCTTCCAAAAGCCATAAATTTTAGATTTTTCTGACACTATGGACGAGTGAGCAGCGGTGTATACGGGGGGCAGACGGGGCATTTGCCTTGGGAGCCACCTGCAGAGAGTGATCCCATTTTACAAACTGCTCACCTCAATGAATTCATCTAGGGGTGCAGTGAGAATATTGACATCACATGCGTGTCACTAAAGTTTTCCTGAATGTGGCAATAGCCCACATGTGACTGTACAGTATTGTTTGGCCACACGGGTTCGGATGGATAGAAGCACCATTTGTCTTTGGAACACAGATTTTTCTAGAATAGTTTGCGGACTCCATTTGCTGAGCCACTACGTGCCAGAAAAGCAGAAACTGCCTTAAAGGGAACCTGTCACCAGATTTGGGCCCTATAAGCTGCAGCCACCACCAGTGGGCTCTTATATACAGGATTCTAACATGCTGCATATAAGAGCCCAGGCCGCTATGTAAAACGTAAAAATCTAGGGAGTTGCGGTGCATACTGGTCGGATGGGTGTCTCCATTCTCCTGTACCAGCGCCTCCTCTTTCTGCCATCTTAGTCCTCCTTCTTCTGAAGCCTAGGTGCCTAGATGCCTAGGATGCGTCCTACGTCATGCACACGAGCTGGCATTGAGGTCTTGCGCGGGCGCACTACAATAATTAGATCTGCCCTGCTCAGGACCCCAGTGTCGGGTTGTGTGGATGATGTAGGACGCGTCGTGCACCCAGGCTTTAGAAGAAGGAGGACAAAGATGGCAGAAAGAGAAGGCACCGGTACCAGAGAACAGAGACACCATGTTAGAATGCTGTATATAAGAGCCCACTGGTGGTGGCCGCAGCTTATAGTCGCCAAATATAGTGAAAGGTTCCATGGAGTCGGACAAAGTGAATGCTGCAGAATTAAAAATTGCAAATAAGCCCTTGTACTGCCCAGTACATTGTAGTGCCCATACATTGTGCCCAGCTTGTGCTTCTTTAAACCTGCACTCTGTAAATTAAGCGGGCTCTCCTCACTACATTAATTCCAAACATGTGGATGCTAACTGTGGTTTAGACACATTGTGATGCTCAGAAGGGAAGGGGCATTTGGATTTGATAGTGCAGATTTTGCTGGATTTCTTTTTTTCTTTTGAGGGGGCATAGTTCTTTTTCAGAGCCTTTGTTCTACCAGTAACATAGAATCCCTGCCCCCTATATGTCTGTTAACAGATGATGTACCTGAGTGAGGACTTGTGTTTCTGTGTGCTGAGTTGAATGCTATTGTTGGCAATTTGGATACAGAACATTTTGGATCAGCTCACATGTATCCTGTGCTCTATGCTGAGCACTTACATTACAGTTTCCATCAATATCTTGGAAATACGTGATTCAGGTGAAACCCTTGATCCATTCACTATAATGAGGCAGCAGAGTAAAGCGGGCTTTACACGCTACGATATCGTTAATGAATTATCGTCGGGGTCACGTTGTTTGTGACGCACATCCGACGTCATTAACGAGATCACAGCGTATAACACTTAAGAGCGATCTTAAACGATCGCAAAAGAGGGCAAAATCGTTTGCCGTGGAGAGGTTGTCCTGAAACAAAAAATCGTTTTCAGGATGTTAGCGATGTTGTTCCTCGTTCCTGCAGCACCACCATCGCTGTGTGTGACACCGCAGGAGCGACAAACATCACCTTACCTGCCTCCATCGGCAATGCGGAAGGAGGAGATGGGCGGGATGTTTACGTCCCGCTCATCTCCGCCCCTCCGCTTCTACTGGCCGCCTGTGACGTCGTTGTGATGCCGCACGACCCGCCCCCTTAGGAAGGAGGCGGTTCGCTGGCCAGAGCGACATCGCAGGGCAGGTAAGTCCGTGTGACGGGGGTAAGCAAGGTTGTGCGACACGGGCAGCGATATGCCTGTGTCGCACAACCGACGGGGGCGGGTACGATCGCTTGTGATCTCGCTAGCGAGATCTCAACGTGTAAAGCCCGCTTTATTCCTGACTCCTTTTGGCTTCTGTTCCGCGGTGTCTTTGTTTTAAAAGGTGCACAAACTGATGACTAGTGATGAACAAGCATGCTTGCTACTGCTCAACTCGATTGAGCATCAGGGTTCACAGGTACATTTGTTTCTCGATCGATTATCACGGGTGCTCAAGTGCCATGCTCGAGTCCCTGTCCCGCATGTTTTGTGGCTGTCAGACAACCAATCAACATGCGGGAATTGCCTGCAATCACAGTAATGCCGTATGCATGTTGGCTATTGGCTTTACTGTGATTGGCCAGCTGCATCACATCATCCGGTGTTATATGAGACCTGGGGTTATGATGCTTGGCCCACTGTCCTCTAGAAGCAGCTCATAGGGAGTTAATCTAGGAGTGAGAGCTTAGATTACAGCAGGCATATAGGCAGTATTTAATTGCTATTGCAGTAATTGTATATCTCTGCTGCACCATTAAAACAAAAATCCTTTTCAGGGCTACATACTGTCCATTTTCTAGTTAAACCACCATCTGTATCAGACATCCCCATTATTAACCCAGTTCTAAGCTACTAATATTTCCACTCGTAGACATTTCAGGTCTTGCACTGTCCTCTGTGTGACTCAGCAATATCAGTGATGAGCGGTAACGTTACTGACATTATCATCGCTTGTCACAGTCGCTGGGTATCGCAGAGCACAGCCTGACTGGTAGTGACATATGAAGCATCATACTCAAAACAAGGCTCCATAAGTTCTCCTACAGACTCGGTAGTTGTCGAGAGAACACCATGGACTATGTCGGAGCTGTGCGGATTATTTTTTTTAATAATAAATTGGTGAAAGAGGGAAAGAATCTTGTCTTTCTTTGCCTTTTTTTATATATTTCAAGTTTCCATTTGTGTACTACTTCAGATCTATATGGTTTATTTTTAGTAAATTAGTGAACCAGGGATAGAGTCAGGGTGTGCTTTTTAAAATAAAGTATTTGTGTGTGTTTGTTTTTTTATTTTAAGTTATTGGGTTAGTAATGGGGGTGTTTGATAGACACCTCTCCAATACTAACTCCAGGGCTTGATGCCAGCTGACACAACACAGCTGACATTAACCCCATAAATCATAACCCCGATTGCCAACGCACCAGGGCCATTGGGAAGAGCCAAGAAGAAATGTCAGAATTGTTGCATCTAATATGATGCGCCACTTCTAGGGCTACTGTGGGCTGCTATTTTAGGCTGGGAAAGGCCCAATAACCATGGATCTTCCCATCCTGAAAATATCAGCCCGCAGCTGTCTGTTTTACCTTTGTTGGTTATCAAAAATAAGGGGGACCACACAATGTTTTTTTCATTTATTTATTTATTTAAACCTAAAAAGCTGTCCAATAAGCTCTGCAGGCTTATTTGGTGCAGACATTGAACCTCAATCGCTCCAGATGAAGCTCACTTGATGAGCAACACGCGTTGGGCTTGAAGGGTTCACCGGACACTGGCTATTAGTATGCTTACCTTGGCTTATTACATAGGTTTAGATTGGTATTGGTAGGTTGTTCTATTTATGCTCTTTCCCAGCTGTGCCATTGTTTAATATTTGTGTACACATTGATGGATCTCTTGGTTTGTCTCTGTGGCCAATTGTTTTTTGCTGGTTGATTTTCTAGCTATTTTACACCACCATACCCATTGATTGTTGTCCTTTTGTCTGGTGTTTTCTGCCTTTTAAATGTTTTTAAAGAATGTGTTTTTTCAATAAAAATTATTGATGATTGATTCTTTTATTGTCATGCATCTTTGATGAGTTGAGTGCCTATGTCTGCTTCTTGTCTCCCTTTTCATCATTGTTCTTCAGCAGACTGTGCACCCTCATATATTTATGTTAGTCATCTGTGCGTTCCTTCCCTCTTGTTCCGAAAATGCAACCAAAATGCACAAAAGAAGTGACATGTTGCTTTTTAGAACGCAGTGTCTTGGCAGCAGCCAAAACGCTGCGTTCTAAAACGCAACGCGCAGATGGAATTTGCACAATCTACATAGATTGTGCAGGGGACACAGGACGCATGCTTTTATGTTGCGGTGCAGAACGCAGCGTAAAAGCATGATAACACGCAACGTGCGCACATTATTTACACAGGACAATGCGCTGCCGAGAATGGTGTTTTTTGTGCAGCACAAAAGATAATTGCACCTGATGAACAAACATTTTTTTCTTTGAGGATTTGAACCATCAAAGTGATTTTTTCTAATCTGCAGCAAGTCAATTATTTCAGCTTTTTTCACACATTCGGGAAAAAAAGCTCGCCTGTAAAACGCATCAAAAACCTACAGAGAATCCGTCAAAAAATGTGTACTTTATGCAGCATTTTTTCCTGTAAACACACTGATTTTTGGTGCAGAAAAAACTCTGTGTGCACATACCCTTATAGTAGTTGTAGTTAAAGCAACACATTGACCTTCTTATGTTCATTTTTATTCTTCATTTTTAGACATTGACTGTACGTCAGCAAGGGCATCTGATGGTGCTTTGTCGTATTCTAAATGCAGCTACCATGCATGCCAATTTTCTGTTTCTAATGGTTTTTTTGTTTGTATTGAGTAATCTCACACAATATGTACAATAAACTCCATATTCACGCTTACAATACGTCGGCTATTCAGTGGTTTTCGAGACTTGTTGGCAGAGTTTCGTGAACAATATTGTCATTCTTCCTTTTGTCAGGTGCTGTAGCTCATGTAGAGTCTGTTTCTGGTGATGCCTTTTCTGTGATTGATCTTTCTTTACTTCATCGGTTATGATTTGCCTGATGCACTCTGGGCTGTAATTACTTTTTAATCTCATGGATCTTTAGAGAACAATCCTTTGTTTTATATTTTATGTTTCTATTATTGCATTTTAATTAGTTTCTTCGCCACACTGGGAAAAACAACTCGCTTTCCCTAAAGATTAATTTATTTTCCAGCAACTCTGGATGTTAGTTATTGTTAAGTCTTATTTATTTTTTTTTTAATATTTTTATAATACAGAAATATGTATTATCTTTTATGGCATCCAACTAAAATATTTTAAGCAATCATTTACGTATTCTGTAGGTTATTGGTCATCACGAGCGGAGATACACTTGGTGCAATTTATGCACTTGCACAGGGTCCTAATTGATTAGGGCACCTATTGTTACCTTGAAAGCAGTTTTCTACTATAAATTAGATTACACCTAAAGTGTTCCTAAAAGCATATTTGCCCTCTGCACCCAATCACACTCACTTTGCCAACTTTCCTTTTTTACTAATTTCTTTCACTGAAAGAAAGCAAACAGAGGCATTGCAATATCAAGAGGGCAATCAGACCCTAAATCTTCAATAATGACATACATTACAACTTCGACTGGGTGATTAGAGGGTATAGAAGAATGTTTTTAAAGCTTTATGATTTTTAGGCGATGACAGCCTTGTAGATCTGAAATAAGGACAATGGTCGTTTACGCCAGAATTCTGGTGTAAAACTGCTTGAAATGTTGCAGACGTTACAGTTGAAACCAGAAGTTTACATACACTAGCTAAAAAGACAAATCTGCATGTTTTTCTCACTATCTGACATGAAATCAGAATAAACATTTCCCGTTTTAGGTCAATTAGCATTACCAAAATTATTTACATTTGCCAAACGCCAGAATAATGAGAGAGTGATAATGTATTAAGGCATTTTTATTACTACTGGAAAGTCAAAATTTTACATACATTAAGAGTACTATGCCTTTACACAATATGGGACAGCCCATATGATGATGTCATGTCCTTGGAAGCTTCTTATAGGTTTATTAAACACATCTGAGTTAATTAGAGACACACCTGTGGATGTATTTTAATGCACACCTGAAACACACTGCTTCTTTGTGCAGCATCATGGGAAAGTTTAAAGAAATCAGCCAAGATCTCAGGGAGAGAATTGTGGACTTGCACAAGTCTGGTTCAGCAAAAGGAAAAAAAAGTTGGCACTTCACATTCCTTAAATAAATAAAATATTATTTATTCATGGTTCCTTAAAAACACAAGCAGTTTTTTTTTTTGCCAAGAGACTAATTGACAGTTTGAGTACCACCAAAATCCTATTCTGCAGTGTACGGGGAATAAATCTACACCATACCAGCTTATACATGTGAGTAGTGCTGCATTTTCTATTTATTCACTGCACAAGTTTGTTTCATCCTTGGGTGCAATTTCCAGAAAGCTGAAGGTGCCTCGTTCAACTATACCAACAATTATACGCAAGTACAAACAAGATGAAAATGTCCAGCCATCATACCGCTGTATACAGCATACCGTGTGCCAGAGATGAATATGCTTTGGTCAGAGGTGCATATCAACCCAAGAACAAAAACAAAGAACCTTGTGAAGATGCTGGCGGAAGATTGTGTCATTAGCCACCGTGAAACAAGTACTGTATCAACAAGGTGTTGATTTGTATTGAATTGATGATACCCTACAACTTTGTAATTCATTTTTTTTTCTCTATCTCGTTCCATTTTCAAAATAAAAATGCTAACTCCAATGTTTTCCACTAGGTGGCGCTATAGGTGGTTTCATTGCATAGCGCATGGATACTTTACTATACCTAGACACTACTTCTATGCCTATAGCAGCCGCCGTTCTCATGTTAATGGCGGTGGACAGGATATGGGTGGACACACTAGATAGTGTATGTAAACTACTGATTTCAATTGTATATTGCAACTCACGATTGGGCAAAAATTGTGTGTGTGTGTGTGTGTGTGTGTGTTTATATAAGTCTTGGTCAGCCCACCAACTTTTTGAAACCTGAGCAATGCTAGGGCGGGATGGGACGTGGCCATGCTCACCTGACAAATTCATCATACTTTACAGCCACTATTGGTGTAAATAAAGTCATAAATGTATGCCCCTAGAGAATATTGTGAGCAGTGCTTGGAAACAGCATCAAAATTAGCATTATAGGGTTCCTCAAAAAAAAAGATTGATATCTCTGGAACTGCTTGATGTATTAAAATAATTAAAAATAATCACATATAATACTAAGGAGGAGCAGCAGGAATAAAATAAACGCAAAAGTCGGGCACGTTTATTCTGCAGATGGGTTCTCTATAAAGCAACACCCTAGTGTTTTTTTTATTGCACCCCTGTAGTGGTGCTTTAAATGTAGGTCTCCTGCCCCCTGTCATAAACTCACCTTGCGGCAGCTTCATCTTCTAATGCCCCGCAACGGTCAGTCTTTGGCGATTTGTGAACTACAACCGCACTCCAGTGTTTCATGGAGCTTGCCAGAGGTCATATCTCAATACAACTCTATTAGAGCCACATTCTGGCCTCATTCTGGCTCTTATAGAGTTGCATTGGGATCTTGTGATATAACTTCCGACTTCCAGCTAGTAAGAAGTTACAGTCACAAGATGTCCTTGCGAGACTGGAAAGGCATCAATAAAAGGTGAAGCTGCCGAATGGAGAGTAGATAACAGAGGGCACGGTGTTTAGATTTAAATAGTCACTCCAGTGGTAAAAAAACCCTCACTAGAGTGGTCCTTTAAAACCAGTATTTTATATGCCAGCCATAACCAGATTTTATAAGAGACGCATGGATAGGGACATCCTTTATATCTAATGTGCTACAAACCATAAGGAAATAAATGGGTACATGGGCCTTCATAATTTTCTCTGAATTCATTTTAGTTTGTAGATTTTTAATGGTGATTGTTATGAATAAAAAATGCTGGCAATTATATAAGCCTGAATTCAAACGTCTGTAAAACACGTTCCTTGTACACACCGTAATTTTTGAACTGGTCACAGGTCTCTTGAGATGAATTCAACAGCTTCTCAAGTGTATATGACGCTGTTGAATTTGGGTCAGGAGACACAAAGCCAGTCCTAAAGTCATGGTCTGAACTCGGACTTTGACATACAGACATCTGAGTTCAGCTTCAAACCGTCTAAAGGAGTCATATTAGTGGATTTAACGATAGAACATACACAGGGCATATCTAGGGGGGAAACAAGTGGGACAATGTCCAGTAGTGGTCTGAGATGTCTCACAAGTGGTGCATTTTGCTTCCCCTGAGAGTGGGATTTGGAGTTTCTCCAAGCCACTTGTCAAATTAACAGCTAGCAAGAAGAATATGTAAAATACCGGCACCAGCATGCACTTGTATTCGCATCTTCCAGGTACGAGTACAATTGAAGCTTTGACCTGGGTCAGGGCGACATCAGGTGACATGATCACACTACTGACAACAATCCTATAGTTTTAGCTAATAAGGGCAGATAGTGGCGGTTATAGTTCATAAGGTGAGACAATGCAGAAGTCATATTTTATAGGAGAGGGCAGTGTGGAGGACATGCACTATAAGAGGGAGGACAATGTTTTGGTCATATTTTGTCTAGGGGCACAGAGGGGGGCAATCATTATGCAGGGGCACAAGGTAGGGCAGATTTTTTTAGTCAGGAGTATTACATTTACACTTGTATTCTTAAGGGCATCATGTCAGGGTCTGATGAGGACGGGCAACTGCAGAAATGAGCTGTGGATGTGAAAAGTCATCATGGTGTCTTGTCAAGACGAAGAAGAAAAGAAAGAGAATGACATTAATCAGACAATGTGTAATCTATAATGTACCTGTATGTAAATGTTTATTTGTGATACTGACTATGTTTCATCATTACTATGAATCCTGTACAGTCTGCAGTCTGTGTTTCAATATTTTTATTACATAACAATCATAGAATTTATAACTTTTATGTAAATATGCCTGAAAGTAGATAAGTAATCATAAAGATGTTTAATAGGGATGCTCGAATACCTCAAATATTCGGTTACACCCATATTCGACGAATAGGTCGCCGCTATTCGACTATTTGCGAATATTCGATGTGCAATGTAAGTCTATGAGAAACCCGAATAGTTGCCGAATAGAAACTATTCGGGCTTTCCATAGACTTATATTGCTCATCGAATATTCGCATAGCGGCGACCTATTCATCGAATATTCGCGAATATTTGTGATATTCGATCATCCCTAATGTGTAACCATTGAAATTTAAGGGGGAGGAAAATATTGGGAGGGAGGGAGGAAAAATAAGGAAAAAGGCTTTCATTGGGTGAATTTTGGAAATATATAGGGAAAACCACAGGAGGGAAATGAGAGAACATATAGGATTAAACTATTTGCAAAGATTTTATGAGACTAGTGAATATTGTAGACTTGCAAATGTTGACACCCATAACATTTTCTATTGCTTATTTCATTATTTGACTGTGTGAAGACAGATTCAGATGCAATAACAAGCAAATAATGAAAAAGAAAAGAGAGAGAGAAAAAGAAGAAAGAGAAAAAAGAAAAAAAGAAGGAGAGGAGGGAAGGGGTTCATCCCCTTTTTCTTCTGTTTATATGGGGTCTGCAGTCTGTTGATGGCTGATAACAACTCCCAGAATCCTTTTACCATTGTTCAGAACCTACTTGGAGTTGTAGCTTCAAATGATACAATTGTATATGGGGCTGACTTGACATTGTACTGACTGGGATTCTGTTGATGTATTTTTCTACTGAAAGTAGATGTAATGTTGTATTTCTGTACTGATGGTGATTCTGTTGATGTATTCATTTACTGTTGATGATTCTGGTGATTTGTTCCTGTGATGTTATTTATAACCATTGGTAACACAAGTATCCACTGATGGTGGTTCTAGAGATTACTGATGATGATTCTGGTGATCCATTTCTGTACTGCTAGTGATTATAGTGATGTAGTTATACACTGTTGGTGGTTCTGGAATTATATATCTGCACTGATGGTGATTCTGGTGATGTATTTTAGTACTGTTGTTGGATCTGATGATTTTTTCCTGCGCTGTTTTTGGTTGTGTTCCTGTACACATGTAACAATCCATAATTTGTCAGATAACATGAATGTCCTGCACACATGTAATCACTAATGGTGATTCTGGAGATGTATTCATGTACTGATGGCAGTTTTGGTGATGTATTTCTGTACTTATGGTGATTCTGGTGATGTATTTCTATACTGTTGGTAGTTATGGTGATATATTTCTGTACTGATGGTGATTCCGGGGATGTATTGCTGTACTGTTTGTGGTTCTGGGGATTTTCTCCTGTGCTGTTATTGATAACCATTGGTTACACATGTAAGCACTGATGGTGGTTCTGAAGATGTACTGATGGTGATTTTGGTGATGTAGTTTTGTACTGTAGGTAGTTCTGGTGGTTTGTTCCTTTTCTGTTATTGGTTCTGTTCCTGTACACATGTAACAACCCATAACTTGTCAGACAACAAGATTGTCTTGGCTAAAATCCGAGGTTTGAACCAATTATCTGTGGTTGTTGGTTAGGGTTAGGGTTTCTTTTGATTGTATCACAGCCTGTTTTGTGTTGGTCCAACTGCTGAAGGATCTTGTCATGAGGGTACCACGATGGAGAATGGTGCCTCCTGTTTCTGGTGTCAGGAGATCACAGTGCACAGCTACATACATGCTTGCTCAGGTTAATACTGCTGGCTGTGCAGATTCTCCTTTACCTGGTGCTGCCAGGGTTAATTTTTTGGTTTACTTAACTCTGGGTGAAAGCTATAGCCAGCTGTTCTGTGTTGCTAATTACCTCTGCTATAATGATGTCTCCCCCAGCCTAGATAATTGCTGGTGATAGCTTCTGCTTAACTTGTTTATGGAGAAAACCTGTGTGCTGTGGATCAGGAAGTTATTCAGAGATCCGTTGCTGGAGTTTGCTGTTTGAAGCTAATCTGTGTTTTTCCCTTTCCTGTTCCTTTTTGGTTTTGCCCCATTGGTCTATTCCTCATTACATCTCCCTATCTTTGGAGTCTTTTGTATGATTGTGGTTTATTTTACCCATGTCTGTCCAATCCTTTTTGTGTCTTTAATCTAAAGTGAGACTAGCACTCCCTCTGCCCTGCTGACTAGGCAGTGCTGAGTCCAGGGAAAGACAGTGATAAGCACTTCATCTGAAATGAGGTAAAATAACCTGTATGGGGACGTTTTGAAGTGCAGTGATCAGCCTCAGGGCCCTTTGTTATATTGTGTTCCCAGTGTACCCTGTGTGTAGCGGCACTCGCCAGAGGTTCCCATGTACCAGGCCGGAACCCCGGTAGTCACTGCATGACAGATCTCTTGTCTTTATTTCTTATTCTGTCATCCTGTTTCACTTCAATTCAGGTGTGTGCACTTTCTTGTTTGATTTGCCCAATCACATTTTGAGAGGGACTATTTATACTTAATACTCATATGCCTCTGCGGAGGCATTTCTCTCAGGTCTTGATCTCATTTATGATGATCCTAATAAGATTGCTGTTGCTGAGTCCAAGATTCATGGATTGGTTCAGGGAAATTGCAGAGTGGAGGACTACTGCTCAGAGATTAGACGATGGACTGTGGAGACCTCTTGGGATGATGTTATTCAAAGTCAGTTCTACCATGGACTATCTGATCAGATAACAGGATGACTTACAATTACATTATTAATTGCAGTCTTTGGAGAATGCTAAGTCTCTTGCTATTTGTCTGGATATATGACTGAGCGATAGCAACACATACAGTGCCTACAAGTAGTATTCAACCCCTTGCAGATTTAGCAGGTTTGATAAGATGCAAATAAGTTAGAGCCTGCAAACTTCAAACAAGAGCAGGATTTATTAACAGATGCATAAATCTTACAAACCAACAAGTTATGTTGCTCAGTTAAATTTTAATAAATTTTCAACATAAAAGTGTGGGTCAATTATTATTCAACCCCTAGGTTTAATATTTTGTGGAATAACCCTTGTTTGCAATTACAGCTAATAATCGTCTTTTATAAGACCTGATCAGGCCGGCACAGGACTCTGGAGTTATCTTGGCTCACTCCTCCATGCAGATCTTCTCCAAGTTATCTAGGTTCTTTGGGTGTCTCATGTGGACTTTAATCTTGAGCTCCTTCCACAAGTTTTCAATTGGGTTAAGGTCAGGAGACTGACTAGGCCACTGCAACACCTTGATTTTTTCCCTCTTGAACCAGGCCTTGGTTTTCTTGGCTGTGTGCTTTGGGTCGTTGTCTTGTTGGAAGATGAAATGACGACCCATCTTAAGATCTTTGATGGAGGAGCGGAGGTTCTTGGCCAAAATCTCCAGGTAGGCCGTGCTATCCATCTTCCCATGGATGCGGACCAGATGGCCAGGCAACTTGGCTGAGAAACAGCTCCACAGCATGATGCTGCCACCACCATGCTTGACTGTAGGGATGGTATTCTTGGGGTCGTATGCAGTGCCATCCAGTCTCCAAACGTCATGTGTGTGGTTGGCACCAAAGATCTCGATCTTGGTCTCATCAGACCAGAGAACCTTGAACCAGTCTGTCTCAGAGTCCTCCAAGTGATCGTGAGCAAACTGTAGACAAACCTTGACATGACGCTTTGAAAGTAAAGGTACCTTACGGGCTCATCTGGAACGGAGACCATTGCGGTGGAGTACGTTACTTATGGTATTGACTGAAACCAATGTCCCCACTGCCATGAGATCTTCCCGGAGCACCTTCCTTGTTGTCCTTGGGTTAGCCTTGACTCTTCGGACAAGCCTGGCCTCGGCACGGGTGGAAACTTTCAAAGGCTGTCCGGGCCGTGGAAGGCTAACAGTAGTTCCATAAGCCTTCCACTTCCGGATGATGCTCCCAACAGTGGAGACAGGTAGGCCCGACTCCTTGGAAAGGGTTTTGTACCCCTTGCCAGCCTTGTGACCCTCCACGATCTTGTCTCTGATGGCCTTGGAATGCTCCTTTGTCTTTCCCATGTTGACCAAGTATGAGTGCTGGTCACAAGTTTGGGGAGGGTCTTAATTAGTCAGAAAAGGCTGGAAAAAGAGATAATTAATCCAAACATGTGAAGCTCATTGTTCTTTGTGCCTGAAATACTTCTTAATACTTTAGGGGAACCAAACAGAATTCTGGTTGTTTGAGGGGTTGAATAATGACCCTCTGAATAAACTTTTCCCAATTTAAAAAAAAAAAATAAAAAAAGAAATAACATTCTTTTTTGCTGCAGTGCATTTCACACTTCCAGGCTGATCTACAGTCCAAATGTCACAATGCCAAGTTAATTCCGAATGTGTAAACCTGCTAAATCTGCAGGGGGTTGAATACTACTTGTAGGCACTGTATAACCCCTTTACACCTGAGCCCATTTTCACCTTCATGACCAGGCCATTTTCTGCAATTCTGACCAGTGTCACTTTGACAGGTTATAAGTCTGGAATGCTTCAACAGATCCCGGTGATTCTGATTCTGATGTTTTTTCGCAACATATGGTACTTCATGATAGTGGTAACATTAGGACAATATTTTTTGTGTTTATTTGTGGAAAAAATCGAAAATTTAGCGAAAAGTTCACAATTTTCAAACGTCAAAATGTTATGCCCATAAATCCAAACGTTATGTCACACAAAATAGTTACTAAATAACATTTCCCACATGTCTACTTTACATCAGTGCAATTTTTGAGACATCATTTTTTGGGGTTAGGAAGTTAAAAGGGTTCAAAGTTCATCAGCAATTTCTCATTTTTCCAGCAAAATTTGCAAAACAATTTTTTTAGGGACCACATCACATTTGAAGTGACTTTGAGAGGCCTAGGTGACAGAAAATACCCAAAAGTGACACCATTCTGAAATCTTCACACTTAACACTGCTCAAAATCACATTCAAGAAGTTTATTAACCCTTTAGGTGCTTCACAGGAACCAAAGCAATGTGTAAGGAAAAAATTAAAATTTCAATTTTTGTCACAAAAATATTACTTTAGCCATAAAATTTTGCATTTCACTGGGGTATAAGGAAAAAATGAACCATAAAATGTATTTTGCAATTTCATCGGAGTACGCTGATACCTCATTTGTGGTGGAAATCAATTGTTTGCGTACACGGCATGGCTCGGAAGGGAAGGAGCACCATTTGACTTATTGAAAGAAAAAATAGCTGGAATCATTAGCGGATGCCATGTCACATTTGGAGACCCCCCTGATGTGTCTAAACAATGGAGCTCCCTCACAAGTGACCCACTTTTGGAAACTAGACCCTTCAAGAAATTTATCTAGATGTTTGGTGAGCACCTGGAACCCCTGGGGTCTTCACAGACTTTTATAATGTTGGACTGTGAAAATAAAAAAATATATTTTTACCACAAAATTGTTACTTGAATCAGATGGCTTTTTCACAAGGGTATCATGAAAAAATGCACCATGAAATTTATTTTGCAATTTCTCCTGAGTATGGAGATATCTCATATGTGGTGGAAATCAACTGTTTTGGTGCAAGGCAGGGCTCGGAACACAAGGAGCACACATGCAAAATTGGCTGGAATGATTAGACGCCATGTCGCATTTGGAGAGCCCCTGATGTGCCTAAACAGTGAAGCTCCCCCATAAGTGACCCCATATTGGAAACTAGACCCCTCAAGGACTTTATCTAGATGGTGGTGAGCACCTTGAACTACCAGGGGCTTCACAGAATTTTATAACGTTGAGCTTTGAATATGAAAAAATAAATTTTTAACCACAAAAATGCTGTGTTAATGCCACGTTTTTCAAATTCATTAGGATAACAAGAGATAATGAACCATACAATTTGTTGTGCAATTTCTCCTGAATACACCAGTACCCTACATGTGGTCAAAAACAACTTTTTAGGCACAGTACAAAGTGAAGAAGGAAAGGAGCTCTATATTGGAGTGCAGATATAGTTGGAATGGTTTGCAGGTGCCATGTCACATTGGCAGAGCCTTAAGGTACCAGAACAGCAGAAATCCCCCACTAAGGACCCCATTTTACAAACTGGCCCCATAATGTGTTACACAATTTCTCCTGAATGTGGCAATACCCCACATGTGACTGTACGGTACTGTTTGGCCGCACCACAGGGCTCGGAAGGTAAGGAGTGCTAATAGATTTTTGGTGAACAGATTTTCCAAGAATAGTTTGTGGAATTCACTTGCAGAGCCCCCAAGTGCCATAACAAAAGAAATTCCCCTCAAGTGACCACATTTTGGAAATTGCACCCCTCTGGGAATTCATATATGGGTGTAGTGACAATTTAGTCTCTGGAAACACCCATGGTGTCAAACCCTTCTGTAAATCTGCACTCTGTACATTTAAGCGGGCTCTCCTCACTACAACAATGCCACCAAACATGTGGACGCTATCTGTGGTTTAGGCACATTGTGGGGCTTAGGGGAGCATTTGGATTTGTGAGCGCAGATTTTGCTGGATTTCTTTTTTTGGGAGGAAAAATAGTGTTGTTCCAGAGCCTTTGTGATACCAGTAATGTGGAAGCCCCTTATATTTCTGTTAACCGATGATGGACTTGAGTGGGGACTTGTGTTTTTGTGAATTGAGTTGATTGCTATTTGGTGGCGATTTTTGTACAGAACATTTTGGATGAGCTCACATTTATCTTGTGTTCTATGCGGAGCACTTACATCAGGGTTTACATCTACATCTCTGAAATATTTGATTCAACTGAAACCCAAATCCATTCACTAATGAGGCAGCAGAGTTACTTTTGACTCCGTTAGGCCTCTGTGCAGTGGTGTACCTCTTTTCACAGGTGAACAAAACTGTTGATGACTGCACTTTTGTGCACGCTTAAAAAGAGGCATAAAAAGATGGACACCGCCAAATCACAGGCCAGAAGGGAGTTCAAAGTGACTCCTTATGCCTCATTACAGTGAATTTTCCATTGAGAATTTTGTCTGAATCACATTTTCAGAGATATAGGGTATGTGACCAAGATCAATACACGCTGTGTTCTGGACGCAGCGTGTCTTCCCCTGCGGAGATGCAAGTGTTCTCTGCAGAATACCGCAGCTGCCCGTGCCCACGATCAGAATTTGGGGTAACGTGGACTTTCACTGTGTTTTCCCAGCTGTTTACACTCACGTCTACACAGTATAAATTGACATACTGCATCTAGGGAAGCCGCACCGCATGTCAGTTTACGCTGGGACAACAGAAGCACAGTAGGCATGGGATTTCCATAAATCCATCCATTGTGCTTGTACTGCACAACATAGCATTTTGTACACAGCTAAAATACTCTGCATCTAAAACACTACTATTCCTAATTGTGGGCACGCAGCCTTACACGTAATCCCGGTGCAAGCGCTCAGTGTAAAGCGCAGGATGAATATGAGCCGCGCCATACTGCAATATTTTATAGGCAGAATGAACAAGTCAACAGTAGGAGAAGAATTGGCTTTATTTATTTATTTTTTATGCCGTTCACCTTGTGATATAAATGATTAGGTGGATTTATTCCTTAGGTTAGTATGATTACAGCGATACCATATTTATATAATTTTTTTAGGATTGGCGACTATAACACTAAAAACGCTTTTACAAGATAAAGGTTTTTTGCATCTCCGGATTTTGAAGGCTAGAGTTTTTTTTATTTTTCTGCTGACAGAGTCATACGAGGGCTTTTTTGTGGGATGAGTTGGAGTTTTTATTGGTACTATTTTTGGTCACATAATTTTTGATCGCCTCACAAAATGGGGATTTTCTATTCCACTTTTTGTGAGGCAGAATCAAGAAGAAACAGCAAATCAGGAATAGTTGTTTTTTTTTTTTTACGCCCTTCACTGTGCGGTAATAGTGATAAGACAGTTTTATTCTACAGGTCAGTATGATTACAGCGATACCACATTTATCGGAGGAAAGGATAATTAGTGGGCAATCCTTGCAAAATATCAAAACAATTTATCACCAATTGATAAAGGTGAGATAAAAGATAAGAAAGCCCCAAGCTGGTGTCTAAACACATCTCGCCAGACAAATGGATATGTACAGATATACAGTGATGACACACATCAAAAGACAAGAGTACTGGCACTATGGTCACATAATACACAAGGTATGAACAGTCAACACTGAACAATTACAGAATCAAAAGAACATACCAATGTCAGAAAAATTACAGGGTGCAGGTAAAGTGCCAGCAGCGCCCAGGTGAAATAAAGACGCCCACCAATTATGCACGTTTCGCGTGGTAAACACGCTTCTTCAGAAAGGAGTATACACCTGTGAGCTGCCAGGACCTTAAATCCCGGCAGCCACAAGTCATGTGACCAAAAGAGGCGGCTGTAATGACATAAGTGGCGCATGCGCAGATGCCCCCGCTATCTGAATCCCCTTCTGGTTAGCATCCAGTACAGTGTGCATGACGGGGAGTGGGGATGTGTCACCATGGCTCCCAGCTATGCGCACAGCACCATGGGGATGCTTCCAGATGCCCCAGACTGATGGGGGAATGGTTATCAAAAATAGGGTAACCCCAAATCATTTTTTTTTATTTATTCCCTATCCAGATTTCATTGCAGTGCAATTGTCCTGCTCTTACCCCGATTTTACAACATCAAAGTTCGGTTCCCCATTGACTAATATGGAGTTTGGGGATCGGAGTCTGGCTTGATAAATGTCCACTCATGTTATAGATGTGGTAGTTCCGGATATGTTTCTTTGTTTATTTTTGTTTAAAGACAACAGCTGCATTATTATTGGTGAAATGCCTTTTCAGGATTTTTGTGCTTTTTTTTTATTTTTTACTTTTTTACTTGTTATTTAACTTTCTTTTCCTTTCTCACTTAGTCCCACTGTGGGATATGAATATTTTTCACTTTAATCGCTGGTCTCATGTATTGCAGTACTATTGTACTGCAGCACATGAGACATGTCAGTGACACTGATAGAGCATGTTAGACCCTGCTTATCGCAGGGGTGCTGATTCTTTTTAAGGGGGTCTTTTAACCCCCTTTAACCACTTAGATACAGCTATCATTGCAATAGTGGTATGTGGGGAGTTAATTGGCCCCAATCTGTTCCAAAACAGGTTGTGACAGATGTCCGTGAGTGTCAGCTGTCATATACAGCTGTCACTCATGGGAATTTCATCCATGGGAGGGCGCTAATTACTTATTCTGCAAAGCTATTAAAAAGCAGCACTAATCAATAAGACTGCCACGCTAGGAACGGGAAAGAACCCAGCAAACAGGGAAAGGAAAGGAGAGCCTGTGTCTAGGAAAGGGGGAGATGGTAACCTCTGACCAACCCTACTACTGGGCCGTGGTTTCCCTCACTGCCCTAGATAGTTTCCACACCCATGCACCAATCAGGATACCTGATCCTTGGCTCACAATAAGTAAGTGGGCTTTACACACTGCGATATCGGTACCGATATCGCTAGCGTGCGTACCCGCCCCCATCGTTTTTGCGACACGGGCATATCGCTGCACCCCCGTCACACGCACTTACCTGCCCTGCGACGTCGCTGTGGCCGGCGATCCGCCTCCTTTCTAAGGGGACGGGTCGTGCGGTGTCACTGCGACGTCACACGGCAGGTGTCCAATAGAAGCGGAGGGGCGGAGATGAGCGGGGCGTAACATCCTGCCCATCTCCTTCCTTTCACATTGCCGGTATACGCAGGTAAGGAGATGTTTGTCGCTCCTGCGGTGTTCACACAGCGATGTGTGCTGCCACAGGAACGAGGACGAGAATGAGGACGAGGACAAGCTCTCCGAGGCAAACGATTTTGGCCGCTTTTGCGATCGTTTTAGGTCGCACATAAGTGTCACACGCTGCAATATCGTTAATGACGCTGGATGTGCGTCACAAACACCGTGACCCCGATTAACGATATCGTAGCATGTAAAGCCTGCTGTAGGGAACACAGATGGGATGAGCTCTTTGTCAACCCCACTAGGAGCTAAAATACACACATGGATAACAAACAAGGGAAAACAACAAACAACTTATCTTCAAAAAATTCAGGGACAGGACTGCAAAATTCAACAATTTACTCCAGATTGTACTCAGGATCTGTTGGTAGTTAGAGCTATCACCAGCACAGACCAGAAGGAAATGAGGGAATTTAAGGACAAAAAAATTGAATAGTTGATGGAAATGTAGCGCCCCACACTGCATGTGAATTTAAGCTACTTGTCACCGGGCCGTTGACTGTCGTTGTCATGTGTGGCCTAGCCGGGCTCTGTTGCCCCGAGGTGTACAGAAGAAGGCAGGGCAGAGATGTTGGGAGTAGTTGTGAGGTGTTTGTCGTATCGCCACCTGTGGTATGCGGCCAGGAAATGGGCCGCCGCTGCTGTCGCCATCTTCCGAGGCAGATGGTAGTAGCAGCCAGAGGTGGTATCGCTCTCCACAGGTAGAGCGGGCCCCAGGGAGGATGATGAGGGAAGTAGTAATGGTGGCGGGGAGTGGCAGTACGGGAAATAAAGACTCAGAGTCTATAGTTTCGGTTCCAGGTTGTTTAGTCACTTTTGTACGATGCCGCTCACTCAGGTAATACCGGTCACTTGATATGATGGGCTCTGTCGAACCCGAATCCCCTTAGAGATCAGTCCGGTTTGCTGTTCAGTGGGTTTCTCCTTGTAACGCCTGTCTGTGGATCCCCTGGCTTGAAGCTACGAGGGGACCCTGAGTTTCACGAGATGTACTCTTGTCCCTATCTGCAGGTGCCGCGGTTCCGATGTGGTTCCCGGCTTGAAGCGAGACCCTGGATCCTATATGGCACTGTGCTGTCGGGCGCTGTGTTGTCAGGGAAGTTTGAAACTTTCCCCGTCCAGGCAGATTCTTGAAAACCAACGTGAAGATTGATCTTCCCGATGGTCCTGCCACCCTGTGTGGCGTCGGTTCCGAGGGCAGAAGATTCACTCTCCCCATGGCAACCGTGTGTGAACTTTCTCCTCCTTCCCACCGGAGCACCTGTGAGGCACATCGGCTCCGTTGCTTTCCTGCTGGAGAACTCTCTAACTGTTGTATTGGCTCCTGACTCCCCCTGGTGGCTGCACCTCCTCCCTCCAAGGTCCTAAGCTAGTGGAAATGGGGCCCCTGTTAAGGGCATCCTATAAATGCCACTCTGTCAGCGACCTCTTTATTACCCTACCCTAGCCCAGTTCCCAGTGGGAACAGGGCAACCTGATGTGTATTTGAGTGTGTAATGTGGTGTAACCGGGACTGACCTCCTCAGGAACCAGGTTTAGCATTACACCCAAGGTTGGGTGCAATACTCTGTGGCGACTAAAGCTTCAGGGGTGCCACAGAAACAGCTGAAAGGGTGAGGAGCTCTGCAGGGTCCTAGAGGGAAAAAGAAGAACCCCAAGCAGGGGAGATACATAAGATACCATATACATAAAGGAAGAATAATAGAAGGTTAGGGAGCAGTTTGTGCAGCCAAATGCTGCAACCTTCTATAGCCAGATACCACGCATGTTACTCCCGTGATAAAGGCCCCTGAATGACCATCGTTAAGAGGGTTAAAGGGTAACTAACATTTTCTTTTTTCTGAAATCAATGGTACAAGATAAGAAACAATGTAGTATTTTTAATAAGAGATACGTGGTTCTTTCTCTTCCTGGATTGATCATTCACTCACAATTCATTTGTAAAATCTGTCTTCATTGTAGACACATTTTCATCTCACTAAGGTATGAAAAGTCTGTTGGTGCTTAGAAAACTCAATGGAGAAGGAGGAGCTAGAAAGAAATAGACTCAGAAACAGACAAGTCAAAGAATACAAGCCGAAATCATGCAAAAAACAAGGACGTGACACAACAGCCCACAGAAGCTGTCAACGTTGTAAATTTAGACTGTTATTATCTGTAGCAACCAATCAGATCTCAGATTTCATTTACCAAACGGTTCTGGTAAAATAAAACCGGCACTCTCATTGGATGTTATGAGATGAAGCAACACTTTTCAAAACCTAGAAAAGCAAAACTATGCAATTGGATTTTGGACCTGTACAAACAAGATGTGAAGAAAGAATAAAGAGGCCTTTCATAATAGGCTATTGAGGACTATACGCTGATCACAGCCTCAATATAATGGTTTGGTATGAGCAAAGCATGACGAACAGACAGTCTGTTGACCATCAGTCAGGTTATCTGTTAACTCCAGAAACAATTCAGGGTTGTAATTATAATTTTCGATTCCAGTCCATAAAAACATGAATTCTTTATTCTGTATTGTAAAGTTTTTCTGTCTCCTTTTAATTTACATTACAAACATTTCTATTTAGTCTTGACAATGAGCTAAATACCCAAGAGATAATTAATTACAGCATCGCGTAACTCTGTTATTGTGCTGTTGATAACAGTATGCATACATGATGCCACATGGGTGGCCTTTGTATTCAGCAACATTATTGAGGTCTCAGAAGCCGAAAATTACAGTATAATGACAATAAAGGCTTGAAATACGCATTATGACGCCAGTAAACTTAAGGGAGGACCTATTCAATTGGAAAGGTTTTCAGATTGAATTAATCACTTGTATATTTGCTTCTTTTTAAATTACAAAGGACGCAAAAAATCTAAACAAATAAACACACAGACGCTTGATCTTCTTCTACATTGTCCCATAGTAATATCACAATGGTGTCATGGCATGATGTGACCTCAGGGCCATCTGAGATCAGAAAGGTTTAGTTGATCGCAGATCTTCTTTAGTGTCCACTCATTATTTATCCTGAGCTGGAAACCTATTTAATTCCATTGGGTGCTGAGGGTGTTAAGTTTCCTTTCTATCCTGCTGTGATTAAACAGGTAGTTAAAATCTCAGCGGCAGGCACTCCCTTCTGCTAAAAATATCCACTTCTCATGCCTCCTATAGTTCATTCTGAGTTGAACTGAAAAGGAGCCGTCTTTGGAGAAAGCAGTGGTGATCTTTCCAGCATATGCGGTGGAATCTTTCGCTGGAGAATTGGAGATCTATGTTGAATCTGTTTCCCTTGTTTGTTCCCTTTTTTCATGGTGCCTTTATAATAGAAATAAGAGTAGTGTCTTGCTGGACCGTGCACTAGACAGGGTTAGTCCAGGGTCAGCCAGGGCCTAGGCATGTGGTTTCGCACGGGGAAAAGGACCTGTCTAAGAACGTTAGGGAGCGCAGGGAACAGCCTCAGGTAATTTCAGGTGATGACCCTTCTCCCCTCTCCCTATCATCAGGACCATCCTTTATATTGTCCCTGGTGTACCCCTCGTCTTGTACCGCATGTCAAGCAATCCTCGCTCCAATGTGACAAGTAATCAAACAATTTTTCGCCATTCTGTAGAACACATAAAAGGCATATGGGTAGGTGCTTTAGTAAGTAATTAATTTAGTGCTTTAGTAAGTCAGTAAAAAGTAGTTAGGAGTGTTCAAATCAAGAAATTGATAAGGGTGCCCATACTTTTGCACCGGTCAAATTTTGTTTAAATGTGGATTGCACATTTTCTGTTAGTACAATAAACCTCATTTCAATCCAGAAATATTACTGAGTCCATCAGTTATTAGATATATGAAACTGAAATAGGTGTTGCAAAAACCCAAATTGTTATAAAGAAAAAAGGTTAACATTAATAGGGGTGCCCAAACTTTTTCATATGACTGTATATAACACTTTTATAAGCATCCTGAATGGTACATGTGCACAATATACAGTGTGTCCACCCATATCCTGTCCACTGCCATTAACTTGAGAATGGTGGCAGCTATAGGCATAGAAGTGGTGTCTAGGTATAGTAAAGTAGTCATGCGCTAGGCAATGAAACCACCTATAACGCCACCTGGTGGAAAACAACGGAGTTAGCATTTTTATCTCGAAAACGGAACGAGATAGAGAAAAAAAGTGAATTAAAAAATTGTAGGGCATCATCAATTCAATACGAATCAACACCTTGCATACAGAAATGCTATGATTAGAATGTGTAAAATTCACAAGGCTGCGGACGTGAAGAAATACCTCATGGAGACCTTCCTACAAGTCATTGGGTATGGTGGCTGTGTGGAGTGGCCTCCACGCTCACCTGACCTGACCCCATTGGACTTATTTCTGTGAGGTCATATCAAACAGCAGGTGTATGTGACCCCGCCACCAACATTGCAGGACCTACGACGATGTATCACAGATGCTTGTGCAACCGTGTCACCTACCATATTACACAACGTGCAGCAAGATACAGTATGCTGTCCAGAGTCCAGATGTGCATTGCAGCTGACGGTGGCCACATTGAGCATCAAACTTAAATGAGCGTGACCAACATTCAATGTTTTGGGGGGGTCATGTGTTTCATATCATAGCATTTCTGTATGCAAGGTGTCGATTCATATTGAATTGATGATGCCCTACAATTTTTTAATTCACTTTTTTTCTCTATCTCGTTCCGTTTTCGAGATAAAAATGTTAACTCCGTTGTTTTCCACCAGGTGGCGCTATAGGTGGTTTCATTGCATAGTGCATGGCTACTTTACTATACCTAGACACCACTTCTATGCCTATAGCTGCCGCCATTGTAAAGTTAATGGTGGTGGACAGGATATTGGTGGACACACTGTAGGGAACAGTACAAAGACTTTTCTAATTATCTTTTTACACTTAGGCCTGCGACAAGGACAAGGGGGCATCTACTATGTTTAGAGGAATGAAGGTTTAATCATAATCACAGATGCACATTCTTTACTATAAGAGCAATGAGACTATGGAACTCTCTGCCACATGATGTTGTAATTTTTAAATCACTACTAAAAATTAAGAGTGGCTTGGATGCCTTTCTAGAAAAATATATTACTGGTTATGTGCACTAGATGCTGTGATTGGGTATTGATCCAGGGAACCTCTCTGATTGCCGTATGTGGAGCCGGGAAGGACTTTTTCCCCTTATATGAAGCTTAGTGTCTACCCCATGAGGTTTTTGCCTTCCTCTGGATCAACATGTTAGACTATGGGCTGAACTCGAAGGACTTAAGTCTATCTTGAATCTTTAAACAATGAAATGTATTCTACGTCATCGCCCTATTCCTTATCAGGAATCAAATTTGGCAAGAATACTTGAGAATGGTGTTGGGTACAACCAGACAGGTTGTTTCTTTTGGAATCATGATTCCCCTAATCCTGTACAATTCACGTTATACAGTTAGGTCCAGAAATATTTGGACAGTGACACAAGTTTTGGGATTTTAGCTGTTTAATAAAACATATTCAAGATACATTATATAATCAATATGGGCTTAAAGTGCACACTTTCAGCTTTAGGCTTCAGATTCACTTACATATGGCAACCGATACGAGAGCATGCACAGGGGTGTGCTAACATGCTATTCAAAGTCCAGCATCATCATCATCATCCACGACGCGTGTACCTGTCCATTGTTACCGCCTCAGATGCAGGGTTTAGGCTCAGTGCGCATGATGAGAAGTACCAGCACTTCTGGTCATGTGCACTATAAAGCCAGGTGTACGCGTCCCGGCTTCAGAGAGGTCTAGCTACACTCCTATGCAGTGACGTTTTAGAATGTCACTGCACAGTGGGGGAGGACCACCCAGACATTTAAAGTCTACGAGCAATCAAGAATTTAAAGCCCCATTCGCATGTTGATGTTACATGTACGCTCAAGGTTTTTTTTGGGTAGACTGTTTATCCATTATAGTCTATGAGCATGTTCACATTCCAATTTTTTTTGAGACCCGATTTTCAGCAAAAAAAAAAAAAAAGTAAAGAAATAGAGAAAGTCTGGTTTTGATTCAACTTCCAATTTTAAATTGCCCAATTATGTTAATGATTCAAAAACGATTGCCATGTGTATTGTATGCTAGTTCTCTCTGATAAATGAATCACTTATATGACCCACCACTCCCCTACATTGCACTGTCAGCAATTGTAACAAAATTTACTGCAGGAGTTTTATGATAGCACATACTAGTCGTTTTACGCTACATCTCCACAATGAGCTTTTAGGCTACATGCGCACGCTGCATCTTTTTGTGTTCACAAACTGCAGCCAAAACTGCACGTTCTCATAGAGATCCTGGAAATGTCACAAAAAATGCTTGTAATTGTAGGTGCATTTTTGCTGCGTTATTGGTGCGTTTTTCACAACATGCGTTTTTGCTGCGTTTTTGTGACAAATGTTGACAAAAACACAGGAAGAATGAACATGCTGCATCTTTTTTGTCACAAACTTTTGGCAAATAAAACGCTGACAAATAAACTGCAATGTGCGCAGCAAATCTGACTTCTCATAGACTTTGCTGGGAAGTCAAATGTCAGAAAGTTCTGACAACAAAACTGCAGCAAAAAAACCGCAGCATGCGCATGTATCCTTACAGCAGAGGTTTCAAACACGCGGCCTGCGGGCCGAATGCGGCCCCTCAGGCTGCTTCGTGCGGCCCCCAGGCCTGTTCCCCTGTTGACTATTGCGGCCAATGCAGGGGCCGCAGCGACAGCAAAACATTCATCTGACATAAATCGCTGACAGGGGCTGCGGGCGGCCCCTGCACCTGCCGCGATAGTCAACAGGGGCACGGAAGCAGAGATGAGGCAGCCAAGGGAACGCGGGATAGGTGAGAAGAATGGTGTGTTTTGTTTTTTTTTTGTGTATGTAAAGGCAGGCACATTAACCCCTTAGCGACCTGACGTACTGTGTACGTCATGGCTCCCTCATACTTAAGGACCCATGACGTACCCAGTACGTCATGGCAAAATCGCTGGCTGCAATCGCTTTGCAAATACCTTAGATTCGGGGAGGAGGTGACCTCTGCCTGACATCCCTCAGAAGGGGTGGTGTCTCCTCCCCGGACCTACGGAGGCTGTGATTGGCTGACGAACGCCGCTCAGCCAATCACAGCCACTGTAATGTTTCAGCCATTGAAAATGGCTGAAACATTGAAATCCAGCCATGATCAGTGTAGCTATAGCACTGATCATTGGCTGGATCTGGGTGACCTCTGTTTCACCCGCCCCCAGCTCTGATTGGAGAGACCGGCCTTGTGACCAATCTCTGTGGATCTGGGGCCGGAGACCGCTCACCTCAGCGCCACTGCCACCCACCCCACCCATTACTACAGGATGGGCACATTACTATGGGATGGGGATAAGGCTGGGGACATTACTATAGGATGGGGACATTACAAGGATGGGCATAATACTATTGGAGTGGGACAATGTGGGCACACTACTACAGGATGGGGACAAGGTGATCACATTACTATAGGATGGGGACATTACAAGGATGGGCACAATACTATTGGATGGGGACATTACTATAGAATGGGGACATTACTACAAGGGGACAAGGATGGGAAACATTACTATAGGATAGGGGTAAGGCTGGGGACATTACTATAGGATAGACACATTACTATTGGATGGGGACATTACTACAGGATGAGGACAAGGCTGGGGACATTACTATAGGATGGGGACAAGGTGGGCACATTACTATAGGATGGGGACAAGGTTGGCACAATAATATAGCATGGGCACATTACAATAAGATGGGGACAAGGCTGGGGACATTACTATAGGTTGGGGACATTACTATAGGATGGGGACAAGGATGAACACATTACTACAGGATGGGCACATTACGATAAGATGGGGAACAAGGCAAGGGACATTACTATAGGATGGGGACAAGGATGAACACATTACTACAGGATGGGCAAATTACGATAAGATGGGGAACAAGGCTAGGGACATTACTATAGGATGGGGACAAGGATGGACACATTACTACAGGATGGGCAGACTACAATAAGATGGGGACAGGGATGGGGCATAGTACTACAAGATGGAGACAAGGATGGGGAACATTACTATAGGATGGGGACAAGGATGAGCACATTACTGTAGAATGGGGACTAGGATGGGGCACAATACTACAAGGGGACAAGGATAGGCACATTACAACAAGATGGGGAACATTACTAAAAGATGTTGGTCAAATTTTCTATATAGTGCTAACTGTAAGACTATTAGGTACAAGAAAGGAATAAAATGTAAAAAAAAAAAAAAAAACCTCAAAATAAGGCATGACATTTTTTTTTACTGTCAATTATATATATATATATATATATATATATATATATATATATATATAAACAAAGAATGTGCACATGATATAATAAACAAGTGAAAAATGTTCAAAATCAGTGATCCAAAGGTGTGTAAAAAAAATAAATATTATATACATATATGGTACCAATAAAAATGTCACTTTGTCCTGCAAAGAATGCGGCCCCCCAAATTATTTTTTTTCCTCTTTGCAGCCCATACACCCAGCCAAGTTTGAGACCCCTGCCTTTGAGAGTTTGACGCTGTGTGTTTCCGCTGGTTCAAAAACGCAGCATCTTATGCTCAGGGCAGATCAAAGTGCACTTGTGCAGGACCTCAATGTAGGCCTGTGTGCATGAGGTACGTAGGACGCGTCATGCACCCAGGATACAGAAGAAGAAGGAGGACAATGATGGCCGAAAGAGAAGGCAACAGTATCAGAGAATGGAGACACCCATCTGACAAGTCTGCACCGCCCCTTAGGTGAGTAGTATAAAGTGATTTTCATGTTCTACACAGCAGCCTGGGCTCTTATATACAGCATTCTAACATTCTGTATATAAGAGCCCACTGGTGGTGGCTGCAGCTGATAGGCCCCGAATCTGGTGACAGGTTCCCTTTAAGGTATTAAAGAGCTGATATTTGATATTTCCTTTTGTAAGTGCATGTTAGGCACAATCAATTTTAGTATTTAAACCTTGATAGTCCTTTTCTACATCATGCCTCAGGAAGGGCCACAGCTAGGTTACTTGAGGGGGAAACATTTCCCATAATCTACAGAACAACATATTTGCACTATATCTGCTAGAGTTAGTGGAAACCACTGCATTGTTCAAAACCAGTGATTTATTTCTTAAAGGGAACCTGTCATCACTTTTTTTTGGCTATAAGCTGTGGCCACCACCACAGGGCTCTTATATACAGCATTCTAACATGCTGTATATAAGAGCCCAGGCTGCTGTGACTACATAAAAAACACTTTATAATACTTACCTAACGGTCGCGCTGCGGTGGAATTGTGTCACGGAGGCGTCTCCATTGTCCGGCGCCGGCTCTTTCGTCCATCTTCTTCCTCCTTCTTCTGAAGCCACGGTGCATGACGTGTCCGATGTCATCCATATTCGCTGAGCAGGGCAGATCAAAGTATTGTAGTGCGCCTGCGCAGGACCGGCGAGTGTATATGACGTAGACGCGTCATGCACACAGGCTTCAGAAGAAGGAAGACGAAGATGGCCGATAGAGGCGGCGCCGGCACTGGACAACGGAGACGCCTCCGTAACCCAATTCCACCACAGCGCGACCGTTAGGTAAGTATTATAAAGTGTTTTTTATGTAGTCACAGCGGCCTGGGCTCTTATATACAGCATGTTAGAATGCTGTATATAAGAGTCCTGTGATGGTGGCCTCAGCTTATAGCCAAAAAAAAGTGATGACAGATTCCCTTTAACAAATCCTATGTAATATCTTTGCCAGCACCAACTAGTAAATTATTTAACCATCTAGGGAATGCTGGACAGATATAATCAAATTTATGTGTCTCTAGAAATGAATAATTAATTGTGCCTAGAAACAACAGTAATTTTACCAGTCTATTAGGCTAGGTTCGTGCTTGCTTTTCCTTCTTGGCAGTAAGCTAGCTTTGCACAACTGCCCTTACCTGATATACAAAAAAAAATGATTTTGGAATGCAAACTAATCTGTCAGATTCAATTACAGATGAAGGTTGATGCACTCGGCTCAGTATCTGTCAATGCATTCAGTTTTCTTGTTTAAATTTCATCGGGGTGCTGCAGTTTCCTCGGTTTGCAGACTTTCCAAGGATTTCATTTTTACATTGTGAATTAAATGACACTTCTAAAATCCACAGCATATCCTAAAATCGGCACATATTTTTTTTCCTCCATATTTGAAAGATTTTGAAAGTACCCATTCACTAGCAAGGTACTGCAATTTTTTTGTTTTATTTTTTGTGTGGAGCTTGCATTGAAAACTTTCCCACATTTCATCATGCCTGATCATGGCATTGTAAACTATAAAGAAAAAAAAAAAACGAACACCGCACTGGGAATTCTCTAGTACCAATTGCAAGCATCAAGTATTTTGTGAGTTTTCCTCTCAATATTGTAAGCCAAACCAGAAGTGGAACACTCACAGGAAAAGTACGATAGAAACACTCCACCACTGGTGATTGGCGAACTCGCAGATAACTGGCACAGGCAGATCCCTGTTATCTGGTTTTTAAAATCCGCTCCGGGCCGGTTGCAGGTCCCCATATAAATCTATGGGGAGTAGAATACAGCAATTAAAAACGGTGGTAGAAGGGATAGAGGGAAAGGAGCACGTGCGCTGAACTTACCGAGGATCAGTCACGGCTGTACACTACTTACAGGCCTGTCACTCGCTTACGGGGCCACGCAGTATCGTTCATGGATATACACTGCTTTCACACCTACCGACGTCTGTGATTGGTTGCAGTCAGGCGCGCCACCACCCTGAGTGACAGTCGTGCTTCTAATCACTTAAGCAGTCTGTGGGGTCTATTGTACAGTGTAAAAAAAAAAATTTGCATAGCCCCCCCCTCTCCCCCGCGCTTCATATTATGATACCCAGCACATATAAAGCATACGACTTCAGGCTGCAGCCACCCCCCCATCTTGCAATGGCACCACAGACGCGCCAGACCTCATTAGCGGAACAGAGGAGGCACCTCGGCCTGAACTGGGTCCCGCTGTGTCTCACCAGTCTCCTCGACGTCCAGGGGAGTCTCATTACCCTCTTTCATCTCCCAGCATGGCTGCTCCGGCGGCAAGTGCCACAACCTCTAAAAGCGGGTGATGTAGAAGCCAATGTTGCTCTGCGGGAACGCGGGTCAGGTGGAGGAGCGGGCCCCAGCCTTGTTAGTGGAGGATTTGCCCATATTTAGAAGGTAGAGCCGGTTTCTGCTTACAGTTATAGCGGAGATCAGGGCATGCACATCTTTGCTCTACCATGTCAGGCTCCCACCCTCTTTTTTTTTTTTAATTTTTCATGTAGGGTCCCCCCCTATTATGATACCTAGCACAAATAAAGCATACAGCTACCAGCCGAAGCCTCCAGTCATGTATTGATCTTCGCTGTGTATCAAAATAAGTAACCTTATGCGGCTTTTTAAAATTATTTTAAAAAAAAAATGGTCCATCTTAGTTTTGATACTTCGCCACCTTCAAACCGATAACTGGGATTTGGTATTCTCAGGCTGGGAAGACCCATGGTTATCAGGCTCCATCAGCCTAAAAATAACAGCCTGCAGTCTCCCAGAATTGTAGTATCCATTAGATGTGACAATCCCGAAACTTTACCTGGCTCATCCAGATTGCCCTGGTGCAGTGGCAATCAGGGTAATAAGAGGTTAATGACAGCTTACAGCTGCTACTGAGCCCTAGATTAGTAATGGAGAGGGTCTATGAGACCCCCCCATTACTAATCTGTACGTAAAAAAGAAATAAAGCACAAAACATCAAGAAATCCTTTATTTGAAAATACCCACTCTTTCTCCAATTTATCAACCCCCAAAAACACAAATTTCTGACATATTCCATTCCTGCACCAAACCTGTATCTCGTGGCAAAAAAACTGCATTGAAACCGTATGCGTTATGATGCGATTTTGATGGGGTTTTTTTGCCAGTAGATGCAGCTTTGTTGCAGGAATATGGTGTATACATTTCAACACCAAATCTGCATCTATTAGCAAAAAAAATAAATATAAAAGCACAAAAATGTTTATTCGGTGTAGTTTTCCACCAGGGGTTGAAAATCTGGTGCTGAAATCTGGTGCACACATTTCATCACCAAATTTGCACCTACTGACAGTAAAACCGCACTAAAACAGTGCAACAACCATTTTTTGGTCAAGAGATGCCAATTTGATGCTGAAATTTTCACATCATATTCCTTCACCAAATCTGCATCTCATAGCAAAAAAAAACAAACACCTCACTATCGTATCAAAACAGTTTTGTGTTTTGATGTCATTTTTTTGCCAGAAGATACAGATTTGGCACACGAATATGGTATATATTTCAGCACCAAATCTGCATCACTTGGCAAATAAAAACAAACGTGGTTTTCTGCCAGGAGGTGCAGGTCTGTTAACTCTGTGCCCTCACACCTGTGGTCTGCTGCAAGCAGCTTGCAGTGATCGGTGCCCATAGCTGATTTTTACAGCTGAGATATGTGCCTGCCAGGCACGAGCGGAATCGTTATCCGCCCGTGCCTTTTAACCCCTTAAATGGCGCTGTCAATATATGACAGCACCATTATAACGACGACAACGGTAAACATTTACTCACGGCCGATACCAGAAGCCACGTGACGTGATCACGTGACTTTCGGTGGTTGCCTTGGTAGCACAGAGTCATGTGATGACTCCTATAGCTCACATGACACACTTCCTGCCTCACACAGCCAAGAGTGTGTGAGACACGAAATGAGCATAATCTGGTGTTCACAGGTGTGTAGCTGTGATCAGTAGATATGGCAGAGCTGATCCATATAGTCTCCTTGGGGACCTAGTAAAATAAAAAAAAGTTTTAGAATATTAAAAAACAAACAAAAACAAAACCCCTAAAAGTTCAAATCACCCCCCTTTCACCTCATTGAAAATTAAAGGGTTAAAAAAATACACACATTTGGTATCGCCGATCAAAATATAAAAATTATGTAATGGATGAGACAATTGTGTGCAGCTGCAGGCTGCTATTTTTAAGTTTTTAAGCTGGGGGGGTGGGGCAGTAACCATGGGCTTCCCCAGCCTGAGAATACCAGCCAGCAGCTTGATCACAGCTGGGTATCAAAATTGGGAGGTGGGGGGGAGGGTAAAGAAAGAAAGAAAAAAAAAAAACCACAACGGTTTTTAAAATTATTTCAACTAATTAAAAAGGCACATGAGATTCCTCTTATTTTGATACACAGCCAAGATAAGCACACGGCTGGAGGCTGCAGCCGTATTCTTCATCTGTAATGGGTATCATAGTATGGGAGGACCCCATGGCAATTTTTAAATTTATTTATATATTTTTACACCAATATAGACACGCACACAGCGTCTGTGATTGAAAGCAGTAAGAAACACTGTCACACAGGGTGGGTTCACGGTCTGACTGCGACCAGAGACGCTTGCACAGCCCGGTGGGCAAGGGAAGCAGTGAACATGTATGAGGGTAATGAGTGGTCCTGGAAGTAGTGTTACAGCAGCATGGTAGACTGGTAACTATAGCGCACCTACTTTTCCATTACTAGAGTTGCTGGATACAGGTTAAATATATCTTTGGATCGTGTTAGCCAGTAGAGATAAAAAAATAGTTTAGGCGGAGCCGGACATGGCCGAGTGAGGAAGCAGCTTCTCTGAGCTCCTCTCTGCAGAACCCCATAGCACTGGCCCAAGACTCCAAAATGGGCAAATTAACGGGCAAAAAGGCCACAGCCCGAACCCCAAAGAAGTCCCCCATGGCTCAAGGTAAAATAGGGGCATATCTGTCTCATCCACGGGGCTCCAGCGCTCTATCGCAGCCCGAGCTGGAAAGGCAGCAAGAATCGCGGCCTGCTGACCCGGTAACAGGCCTCAAGACGTCGGTGGAGAGGTGGGGGTCGACGGTGGAGTCGCGGGGACCCGGGGGAGCCGCGGTGACTACCGACAGCATTGATGGTCACGGGCTGGGGGATGTGCAGAGGAGCGGCCGACAACATGAATCACAGACCCCATTCCAAGATGGCCGCCGTACGCCTCCAGACCAGGCCCTGCAGCGTCAGCAAGATGACCCCTCAGCGGCAGCATCACCGCCCGCTGCTCCTTCATCGCAGCCCACGATGGGAATGGAACTTCCCGGTGGCCGGCAGAGCATCGACTTACCTCCGGTCGCCTCCAGGTGCCTAATGCCTCTTCAGCCTGCAGCACACACGCAGACAGGCTCTGGAGCGGCGCCCGGGAAACATCCGCTGCAGCAGCGCTCCCAGAGTGAGGGGGCCCCGCGGTCATCAGTCTCCCGCGTTGTCACCAGCACCACCGATGGGGGTAAGAAACAAAACCCGGACACCCCTGCCCCACCGCATACCAATACCTCCAGCCCGCAGGCGATAACTGGACTGGGGGAGGGGGGAAGGGGCATAGTTATGGCTGGCGACGGCAGCCCCCCATCATCTGCAAAAGGCACAATTATTTATCTGACGGCCCCCCCTGTAACACCGCCATATACGGGCACTAATGTGGAGAAGAGGGGATCTTACAGCATCCAAGAGCCCCAGGATCAGACTGGGGGGAACCTCCAGGGGCCCCCTCCTTATACACCCCCTGCGAGGTGGTCCACGGGCTCCTCAAGGGAAAATAGCCCGACGGGCCCGGCAGGTAGCCTGGTGGCAACCACTAAAGGTCAGTGGAACGATGGGCCCAGGGCATCGGGGTCCCCCCCACAACAGATTACCACAGTAGCACACTTGGGAGGAAATACAAGCATCTCTAGAAGTTCACAAATACTATATGACCCAGCTCTGCAGGACTCTATCCGCTCTTTTTCCACAACATCTTTCTCCACTAATGTGATAAATGAAGAGCGTCCAGCATCCTTAGCAGACCTACGGTCCCTTTTCCAAGCAATGCCCACTAAAAACGATATAGCTGCTTTGGCCAATCAGGTAGTGGCAGAATGTAAGCAAGAATTTGCTCAGCTACGGATGGACCTTTCCTCACTCACCCAAAGGGTGGATGTCCTTACAGACCAACAATCAACATCTCAGGCTGACATCCAATCTGTCCAAGCCACACTGCAGGTTCAATCCAAGCAGCTATTCTCTCTCAAACAGCACGTGGACGACTTAGAGAATAGAAATCGAAGAAATAACCTGCGTATCAGGGGCCTGCCGGAGTCAATTGCCCCTCCTGACATACCTTCAGTCCTTATTTCAATCTTTAATAATCTGCTAAAAAGACCACCCGGGGCCCCCCTGGAACTTGACAGAGCTCATAGGGCATTGCGCCCCCCGGACCCAAGGGACCCCCGCCCGAGAGACAGTGTATGCAGGGTGCACTATTTTGCAGCAAAGGAAGCTATCCTTCAAGCAGCTTGAAAGAAACAGTCCCTAACGTACAATGGATCTACAATACGCATCATGCCAGATCTTTCGAGACACACCTTAGCTCAGAGGGCGGTTCTCAAACCCTTGTTGGATGTCATCAGAGAAAGGGGTCTCCCGTTTCGTTGGGGTTTCCCCTTTTCTCTGTCGGTACAGAAAAATTCAAGATGGTGGGTAATGCGGTCACAAGAAGACCTCCCATCCTTTACCTCAAACCTGGGTCTGCCCCCAATCTCCATCTCTCAATGGCCCACCACCTTGCTCCAACCGTGGGTCCCAAGGGAACGCCCAGCCCCTCCCCACGCAAATCCATCTCCCGATCATGCAAGGGGACTCTCCCCGAGAGAGACTCGGGGCCGGAGATTGGGCCGTCCGAGATAAATGTCAAGATATTGGGGACTATACAATGTATCATAAACTTTAACCAGCTAAGTCCATAGACTTTACTTTCCAACCTGCCGATTGCCCAAGGCCCTTATTACTCAAACTTTTGGTTATATACGCCAGTGTTTATGGTAATCTCTAATGTTAACAGTATACTACGGAGCTATCAACGGTTATGTCTGATCTTTTTCTCCCCCAAGTAAGTCGGGACCCTCTGTCTTGCCCGGGTGAGGCGGACAAGCTCCCCCGTAACATTTGTTCTCAGCTAGTGTGTTGTGCGGGGGCTATACCCCTGCTGTTTTCTCTGCTTCAACCCCTATTCTTTCTACTCTCCATCTGCCTTTCACAGTACACACTTTTTTCTCTCTCCCCAAATGGTGGCCGAGACGGGCTAGTCCGTCCTTATATCTCATGTACCTATAACACTTCAATCTTTTACATATGGCCAACCTGACAATCGCCTCCTTCAATGCTAAGGGTCTTAACGTGCCGGAGAAGAGAGCACAGGTCCTCTACCATTTCCAGAAGCATAAGGTGAAAATAGTATGTTTTCAAGAAACGCATTTCAAACAGGGACACGCCCCTATCTTAAAGAACAAATACTACCAAACCTGGTTATTTTCAGATAACCCGGAATCCCGCTCAAAGGGAGTGGCGATTGCAATTCACAAGTCTCTCCCACATCAAATTATAAACTGCACATCAGACGGTACGGGACGGTATATTATCCTTTCACTGATAGCTGGAGACCAAACATTCACAATCATAAATGCTTACGCCCCAAACCAGAGACAAGATGACTTTCTGGCTAGCCTTGCCGACACTGCGACGCCCCTAATTAGAGGTACAGCAATTCTCTGTATTGACCTTAATGCTACTCTGGACCCTACATTAGATAACTCCAAGGGGAAGTCCAGCATTTCATACACCACCATCAAACGTATCAAAAAAGTTCTGTTAAGCATCCAGCTGTTTGACACTTGGAAAAAAACGCATCCGTCAGATAGAGACTATAGTTTCTACTCGCACTCACAAGACTCCTACAGTCGTATAGACTACATCTTCATACAGCACAATGCCCTCCCTTGGGTCCGACAGGCTGGAATAGGTAGCATATTGTGGTCAGACCATGCCCCAGTATACTGCGAGGTAGAGGTTCCTTCCCTCCCAGCTCCTGCGGGAACATGGCGGCTTAATGAATCTTTGCTCATGGACGAGCTCTGTGTTTCTGATGTGCAGACCACGATCACTCAATTTTCAGAGGATCATTTGGCGGACGACACAGCCCCCACGTTTAAGTGGGAGGCACTGAAGTGCGTCTTGAGGGGCACTTTCATCAAACATGGAGCCCGTATTAAAAAAGAAAAAGCCCAGAATCTAGCAGAGGCCCTCCGCAGGCTCTCGGGGTTAGAGCTTGCTCATAAGCGAGTTTTATCAGCCACTACCTTACAGGCCCTTCTACAGGCCAGACTGCAGGTCAAGAAATTGTTGGATTTGTCATACCAGCGCCTGTTGCAAGTGGGAAAGGGGAAATTTTATGAATTCGGGGATAAGCCGGGCAGACTATTGGCAAATGCACTGAAGGAAGGGAAATCCCACACTCTAATTCCCTACATTAAAAATACAAGAGACGAGATGCTCTATGCTACCCCTGATATCTCTTCTGCCTTCCATGCTTACTATTCCAAACTATATAATCTGACCCCTGGGCCTCCTGAGATAGACCACGAGCCCCCTACAATGCCCTCTCCCTTTAAACCTCTTAATAAGTCCACAATTGAGGACCTCGAGAAGCCATTTCTACTTGAGGACATCCTGTCAGTAATCCATCACATCATAACAAAAGTCCCGGCCCGGATGGATTCCCAGCCAAATTTTATAAGACGTTTGCAGAACAGTTAGCACCCCTAATGCTTCTTTCTTTTAACGCTATATCAGATGAGACCCCATTCCCTCCCCACACCACGATAGCTCATGTGGCTTTACTCCGAAAGCCTGGTAAAGACCCTACCGCATGTAGCAGCTTCAGACCAATATCGTTGCTCAATGCGGATTTGAAGATTTATGCTAAGCTTCTTGCAAATAGACTCAATCCCCTTTTGCCAGACCTGGTGCACTTGGACCAAGCAGGATTCGTTCCTGGTAGGGAAGCAAGGGACAACACCCTAAAAACCCTAGACCTGGTCCAACATGCCCACACCAAAAAAATCCCCATGATGATGTTATCGTTAGACGCCGAAAAGGCATTCGATAGAATTTCCTGGCATTCAATTTCTCAGACTCTGTCCCATGTTGGTTTTGGTCCAACCTTCTCATCTAAAATCTTGGCCTTATATTGTTCCCCGACCGCGCGTCTTAAAATTAATGGCACCCTGTCGAGACCCTTTAATATCCATAACGGGACTCGACAGGGATGCCCCTTATCCCCATTGCTCTATATCTTAGTCATGGAGCATCTGTTGTCGGCCATCCGGCTTAGCCCCGACATACAGGGGATTAAAATTGCCACTCAAGAATATAAATGCGCCGCCTTCGCGGACGATCTCCTTATTTACGTGCAAAACCCACTCACTTCCCTTCCATCCTTAATGCGTGAACTCAATCGTTTTAGCAAATGGTCCAATTTTAAAATCAACCTTGACAAATCTGAAGCCCTAAACATAACACTTTCCCAAGCAACAGTAGATGCTATAAAACCAAACTTCCCCTTCAAATGGCCACCACACGGCAGTATCGGCTACCTAGGTATCACTATCCCATCTGACATAACCAGACTTTTCCAGCTTAATTTTCAAAATTTTCTCTCCAAGCTTGAGAGGGACCTGACTGTATGGCATAGAGGTACCCTCTCATGGTTCGGTAGGATCAGTGCCCTCAGGATGACAGCCCTGCCCAGACTGCTCTACTTACTCCAGACGGTCCCGGTATATGTCCCGGCGTCGTATTGGGTAAAGTTACAGCGCTTGTTTAATCAATTTGTGTGGTCCAAGGGGCGGTCCCGTCTCGGGAGGAATGTCCTAACTAGGACCAAGGGAGCGGGAGGGGTGGGGCTGCCTGACTGTCGGCATTATTATCTGGCTGCTGCCCATGCCAGGGTCCTAGACCTCCTGAATAACTCCGGATCGAAGCTCTGGGTCCGCCTGGCACACGACCTGTGCCCCTTATCTATTCTAACCCTGCCGTGGAACTGGCCACTTCTCACCAAACATAAGATAGGAATGTCCTACACCACTAAACAAACACTACAATCAGTACACTCACTGCCACGGATTAAGCGCCTGCTCCAACCCCGGGGACCCCTTATGCCACTGACGGATAACCCTGACTTTTTACCAGGGGCATCGTCTAATAATTTTTTGGGAAGCTCAAAACAGAACCCCCTGAGACTGGGACAGGTGGCACCAGATGGGGTTCTTCTCCCACTTCCGGACATTGTGGGGCAGAGAGACTTTAAGATGCGGTTCTACTTTGAATATGCCCAACTTAAACACTTCATAACCACGCAGGGGCCAGACCTAGCTCGTCCCTCATCCCCAACCCCTTTTGAACTTATCTGTACAGGGACACCTGACACTAGACATGCAATATCAAGGATTTATGAGATCTTGACAGCAGCAGCAGAGATACCACTTCCTCGCTTCTGTACTGCATGGGAGGCAGAGCTCGGCCAGACATTCTCCAGGGATCAATGGGAACGATGCTTCCGCTTGACCCACAAGTCCGCGGTTGCAACGAGAATGCAAGAGACTTGCTACAAAATCCTCTCCAGGTGGTACAGGGTCCCATCATCCCTTCATATGTGGTGCCCCGAAATCCCTGACACATGCTGGCGGTGCGGAGCACAGGGAGGTACCATGGCCCATATCTGGTGGTACTGTCCGAGCTTGGCGGCCTTCTGGAGCAAGGTGCTGGTGGGCATCCAGGAGGTCACGGGGATCTTAGTCCCTAGTCGCCCCGAGGCAGCCCTATTGTTTATGTTTAAAATACCAGAAAAGGTGTATAAAAAATCTCTTACTGGACATCTCCTCCAGGCCGCCAAGACAGTAATCCCACGACGTTGGAAAGACCCTACCCCCCGTCCATAGAGGAATGGGTGACAGAAGTAAATGTAATACACCGCATGGAGATGGTAATGGCTCAATCGCGGGGCCAGCTAGTGGAAACCTCCTCTAAATGGTATCAGTGGGAATCTTTTCTCTCTGACCCAAGGTTTCTTGCCCTCGTTGACCCTCAGTAAACAGGACCCTCGGCTTGCCACACCTTCCATAGTCATTTTCATTCTTTTCAGGTTTACGCCCAACAGACGGGACGCCAGTCTCGGCCAACATACTCCTATCCACATCTTTCCCCCCACAGTTCTCCCCCTCTTGTCTCCCCCACTCACTTCTGATCCACTCTCTTCCTTGTTCATCTTTCTTTACCTTCACTTTGGTTTCTTGTTCTCTATTAGAAAGTCATGTTCGATTATTTCCTCAATGACAGCTGTAAAGATTACTGAGCCTGAGGCCTTCAGCCGCCGTGATGGCTCCTTGTTTATCAAATTTGTATTCAATGGTCTGCAATGTTGTTGTACTCTTTCCTTTGAAAACTAATAAAACTTTAAATTGGAAAAAAAAAAAATAGTTTAAAAGAACTGAAGTCCTCAGTGGTTGATACCTTTTATTGGCTAACTGAAAAGATGTTAGTAATAGCAAGCTTTCGAGACTACTCAGGTCTCTTCATCAGGCATGGTATAACACAAAATCTGAAGAGTCACATATTTATACACAACAGGACATAGAATAGTACAGTAAAAAAAAAAAGTTATATGAAACAGAACTCTCATTATGGCAGGGGAGCAAACTGTTGTGGCCATAAATATTGCTGCAGTTCAGTGTGAAAGTTTTATTGCCTTCTGATTAGGGTCTGGTCCAGGGCTGTGATGCGCTCGGATGGTCAGAGGAGCACATCTCTTAACTGATGTAAAAAGACATGAATCCATGAGACACATTCATTCCTGCTCTGAATGTGTCAAAGGTCATCATAAGTTTGTACTCCCATAGTCTCCTATCTCTCTGGGACTTGAAATTCCCTTTAAATACCAGCAATTTCATGTCCATGATGCTGTGGTCGGGGTTACAAAAATGTTTGGCCACAGGTAGATCTATTCTTTTTTCCTTAATTGTGTGGCGGTGAGAATTCATCCTTGTCCTGAGCTGATGTCCTGTCTCCCCTACATACAGACCCCCAGTTAGACATTTGGTACATATAATTAAGTACACCACATTGGTTGTGGTGCAGCTGAAGGTACCTGGGATCTTGTAGTCCTGATGTGATCTCGGAATCTTTATCTTGTCCATTGTCAATATAAATGGACAGGTCTTACATTTTTTCTGGTTGCAGGGAAATGTTCCTGTTGTTGTTGGAGAGGATAGGGAGCTTCTGACAATGATGCTTCTTAGATTTGGGGGCTGTCTAAAACACAGAAGTGGGGGGGTCTGGAAAAATAGATTTTAATCAGGCATCTTTTTGCAGTAATGGTTGTAGTTTCCGTGCAGCTCCTCTTAACACCTCCAGATGTGGATTGTAGGTGACTACAAGAGGGACCCGGTTGTTTTCGTCTTCAGTTTTATAATGTAGGAGATGGTTTCTTGATATTCTGGTGGCTCTTGTAATCTGGTTTTCAATTGTTCTTGGGTGGTAGCCTTGATTCAAAAAGGCCTTTCTGAGGCCCTCAAGGTGATTGTCTCTATCTGTAGTGTTGGAACATATCCAATTGTACCTGATGGTCTGGTCTGGCTGTATACAATAGAGTTTTTTATGTGTTTCGGATGAAAACTGTCCCATTTCAGGTATGTTGGACGGTCAATTGGCTTCTTGTACAGGGATGTCTCTATTTCGTTGTTCCGTAGTTTAATGAGGGTGTCCAAGAAGTTGATTTCCGTGCAGGAGTAGTTGAGTGTTAGGTTGATGGTGGGGTGAAACTGATTAAAGTGTTCATGGAAGGTCTTCAGCTGTTCCTCAGACTCTGTCCAGATGATTAAAATATCGTCAATGTAACGGTAGTAGGCCAGAGGCCTGATAGGGCAAGAGGATAAAAAGTCACTTTCAAGCTTGGCCATGAAAAGATTTGCATATTGTGGTGCCATTTTGCTTCCCATTGCAGTCTCAGGAGACCGTTACATTGACGATATTTTAATCATCTGGACAGAGTCTGAGGAACAGCTGAAGACCTTCCATGAACACTTTAATCAGTTTCACCCCACCATCAACCTAACACTCAACTACTCCTGCACAGAAATCAACTTCTTGGACACCCTCATCAAACTATGGAACAACGAAATAGAGACATCCCTGTACAAGAAGCCAATTGACCGTCCAACATACCTGAAATGGGACAGTTTTCATCCGAAACACAAAAAACTCTATTGTATACAGCCAGGCCATCAGGTACAATCAGATATGTTCCAACAGTACAGATAAGCTGGGTTTACACACTGCAACATCGCAAAGGACATCGCTGTAACGTCACCGTTTTTGTGACGTAACAGCGACCTCCCCAAGTCTCTGGTGAGTTGCTGGTGACCTGTCAAACAGGCAAACCTGGCCAACGACGCAACAGCGATCCGGACCTGCAGAGCGACCTAGCTGGTTGTTGGGGACGTTGATAAGCAGCTTTTTGAAAGGGAAGTTGCTAACAAAGTCGCTGCAAAGTCTTTCACACACTGAAACTTTGTAGCGATGCATGCTGCACAGCGGGAAACAAAGGACCTAGGAATGGTCCTGAACGATTTGTAGCGATCAGCAACTTCACAGTAGGGGCCAGGTCGCTGATGTGATTCACACACTGCAACATCGCAAACATCGCTATTGCGTCACAAAACCGGTGACGTTACAGCGATGTCGTTTGAGATGTTGCAGTGTGTAAACCCAGCTTTAGAGACAAATCACCTTGAGGGCCTTTGAAAGACCTTTTTGAATCAAGGCTACCACCCAAGAACAATTGAAAACCAGATTACAAGAGCCACCAGAATATCAAGAAACCATCTCCTACATTATAAAACTAAAGAAGAAAACAAAATCGGGTCGCTCTTGTAGTCACCTACAATACATATCTGGAGGTGTTAAGAGGAGCTGCACGGAAACTACAACCATTACTGCAAAAAGATGCCCGATTAAAATCTATTTTTCCAGACCCCCCACTTCTGTGTTTTAGACAGCCACCAAATCTAAGAAGCATTGTCAGAAGCTCCCTATCCTCTCCAACAACAACAACAGGAACATTTCCCTGCAACCAGAAAAAATGTAAGACCTGTCAATTTATATTGACAATGGACAAGATAAAGATTCCGAGATCACATCAAGACTACAAGATCCCAGGTACCTTCAGCTGCACCACAACCAATGGGATGTACTTAATTATATGTACCAAATGTCCAACTGAGAGTCTGTATGTAGGGGAGACAGGACAACAGCTCAGGACAAGGATGAATTCTCACCACCACACAATTAAGGAAAAAAAAGAATAGATCTACAGTGCCTACAAGTAGTATTCAACCCCCTGCAGATTTAGCAGGTTTGATAAGATGCAAATAAGTTAGAGCCTGCAAACTTCAAACAAGAGCAGGATTTATTAACAGATGCATAAATCTTACAAACCAACAAGTTATGTTGCTCAGTTAAATTTTAATACATTTTCAACATAAAAGTGTGGGTCAATTATTATTCAACCCCTAGGTTTAATATTTTGTGGAATAACCCTTGTTTGCAATTACAGCTAATAATCGTCTTTTATAAGACCTGATCAGGCCGGCACAGGTCTCTGGAGTTATCTTGGCCCACTCCTCCATGCAGATCTTCTCCAAGTTATCTAGGTTCTTTGGATGTCTCATGTGGACTTTAATCTTGAGCTCCTTCCACAAGTTTTCAATTGGGTTAAGGTCAGGAGACTGACTAGGCCACTGCAACACCTTGATTTTTTCCCTCTTGAACCAGGCCTTGGTTTTCTTGGCTGTGTGCTTTGTGTTGTTGTCTTGTTGGAAGATGAAATGACGATCCATCTTAAGATCCTTGATGGAGGAGCGGAGGTTCTTGGCCAAAATCTCCAGGTAGGCCGTGCTATCCATCTTTCCATAGATGCGGACCAGATGGCCAGGCCCCTTGGCTGAGAAACAGCCCCACAGCATGATGCTGCCACCACCATGCTTGACTGTAGGGATGGTATTTTTGGGGTCGTATGCAGTGCCATCCAGTCTCCAAACGTCACGTGTGTGGTTGGCACCAAAGATCTCGATCTTGGTCTCATCAGACCAGAGAACCTTGAACCAGTCTGTCTCAGAGTCCTCCAAGTGATCATGAGCAAACTGTAGACGAGCCTTGACATGACGCTTTGAAAGTAAAGGTACCTTACAGGCTCGTCTGGAACAGAGACCATTGCAGTGGAGTACGTTACTTATGGTATTGACTGAAACCAATGTCCCCACTGCCATGAGATCTTCCCGGAGCTCCTTCCTTGTTGTCCTTGGGTTAGCCTTGACTCTTCGGAAAAGCTTGGCCTCGGCACGGGTGGAAACTTTCAAAGGCTGTCCAGGCCGTGGAAGGCTAACAGTAGTTCCATAAGCCTTCCACTTCCGGATGATGCTCCCAACAGTGGAGACAGGTAGGCCCAACTCCTTGGAAAGGGTTTTGTACCCCTTGCCAGCCTTGTGACCCTCCACGATCTTGTCTCTGATGGCCTTGGAATGCTCCTTTGTCTTTCCCATGTTGACCAAGTATGAGTGCTGTTCACAAGTTTGAGGAGGGTCTTAATTAGTCAGAAAAGGCTGGAAAAAGAGATAATTAATCCAAACATGTGAAGCTCATTGTTCTTTGTTGTGCCTGAAATACTTCTTAATACTTTAGGGGAACCAAACAGAATTCTTGTGGTTTGAGGGGTTGAATAATAAATGACCCTCTGAATAAACTTTTCACAATTTAAAAAAAAAAAAAAGAAATAACATTCTTTTTTGCTGCAGTGCATTTCACACTTCCAGGCTGATCTACAGTCCAAATGTCACAATGCCAAGTTAATTCCGAATGTGTAAACGTGCTGAATCTGCAGGGGGTTGAATACTACTTGTAGGCACCTGTGGCCAAACATTTTTGTAACCCTGACTACAGCATCATGGACATGAAATTTCTGGTATTTAAAGGGAATTTCAAGTCCCAGAGAGATAGGAGACTATGGGAGTACAAACTTATGATGACCTTTGACACATTCAGAGCAGGAATGAATGTGTCTCATGGATTCATGTCTTTTTACATCAGTTGATGTGCTCCTCTGACCATCCGAGCGCATCACAGCCCTGGACCAGACCCTAATCAGAGGGCAATAAAACTTTCACACTGAACTGCAGCAATATTTATGGCCACAACAGTTTGCCCCCCTGCCATAGTAAGAGTTCTGTTTCATATAACTTTTTTTTTTTACTGTACTATTCTATATCCTGTTGTGTATAAATATGTGACTCTTCAGATTTTGTGTTATACCATGCCTGATGAAGAGACCTGAGTAGTCTCGAAAGCTTGCTATTACTACCATCTTTTCAGTTAGCCAATAAAAGGTATCAACCACTGAGGACTTCAGTTCTTTTAAAAACAGATCCGGATAGTTACTCGGAGTTCCTTGAGAACTCCGGGCCCGGTGCACGGGTACTTTTGAATCTTCAAGGAGCTGGACTTTTACAGTCCGGGTCCGCCCATCACCACTTAGGATATGAGCCAAACCAAAATCACAATTTTCATATTTGTGTGTTTTGGGGTGTTGCCCCTCGTCAATGCAAAGTATGCGATCTGTTTTGGCGGTATGAGAGGGTTCTGACTGGTGTCTAAGGGGTAATGTTGCTCCTTGTGGAGAGTGACAATTTGCATATTTAATTTCCCCGAGGAGCACTGCATGGCTTATAAGCCTCCTTACATGTCACTCTCCACAAGGAGAAATGTTACCCCTTAGATCCCAGTCAGAATCCTCTCAAATAGCCATATCAGATCACATGTTTTGCAGTGATGAGGGCAGCACCCCAAAAAACTAGTCCAAATTGAGATCCTGGTTTAGCTTTATCCCAAGTCATATGACAAGGCTCGTTAAAAGGGTCATTATTGACTTTTAGAATCGCCATTCCCAATAGGTGGCACAAAAGTTTAAGTACAATCTCTCTGAAGAGGCAATTTGCACCATTATCATGTTTCACTTCACTCTGTATTTTGATGAGGGTTTGAGAAACTCAGTGTGATGTGCAGCGGGGAAGGGAAGGAAAGGAAGTCATCAATACACACACACATGGAAATTGAGTCTATCACCCTCAGATCACAATTTAAAACTAGCCACATAGATGACCTCACTTCTATACCAATCATGCTTTTATTTCATAAACCCATTCCGTTAAAAAAAAAAAAAAAAGTGTCTTTATTCCTTAGGATATTCAGTGCACTCTTGGCATGGCTGAGCAGCTTCAATGCAGAAGGTCCCCCCCCCTGATTTTGGCTGCAGACTTTCCTAGAGCTAGCATGGTCTCATTACTAACTGTTAAGTTCCTAGAGTGGAATGTGTGCTAGTAAAACTCTTCTCTCGGCTGAAGCTGGTCCAGTCAGAGTGGAACAGGCTACCACGGGAGGTAGTGAGCGCTCCATCAATGGAAATCTTCAAGTGGAAACTGGATAAACATGTAGCTGGCATAATTTAGGAAAACCTGCACTTGCAGGGGGTTGGACCTGAGGGCTCCTGAGGTCCCTTCCAACTCTACCTTTATATCATTCTATGTATCAGTGAGTGACCAAAAGGCACCAACTTTCTCTTGTAATAGCGCAGCCTCTAGGAAAGCCAGCCCTTGCCACCAGTTAGCGAGGCAGGAAGTGTATAGATAAAATATATTATATCCCTGATATATAGCTGGAAATGTTTAAAAGCTATTATGGTGTGTCTAGAGCATATAATTTATATTCTGCCAAAATTAAAGCCAACATTTAATAAGCAAGTTTCTTTTAGGATACAGACAATTTTTTTTTGACTGGACTAACCTATAATCTCCATCTGGGTTGAGAGGAGCAGGGTATATAAATGCTCTTAATTTCTCCCCCACAAAAAAAGCACAAACTTATGAAGAATGTAATCAACATCAAATTTTGGATCCGGTTATATCCTACTAAATGTACTTTTTAAACAAATTAACACAGTCTTGATTTATTTGAAGTTAACCATGTAACTTATGGAATATATCTAGAGTTTGGAAATGCTTGTAAAGACAAGAAAGGAAAAGAAACAACAGGTCCATCAAATGTTTAATTCATGATGACCCAATTCTGGAATAAACAAAGGAATAGAGTACATATTTCTAGCAGGTTTAATACCTTGGAGATATGATAATGTTACAAGAGAAAATGAAACATTGTTATTGGAAAGAACTTTTTTTCTATGAGTCGAATGCAAGCAAGATACTGGTTAAACATAAGACAGCTGCATAACACAGTCACAAAATACCAACAACACCAAAATTCTGATTTACATATTTGTTCAAGCCTTCTTAGATGAGGCATTCTTTAAAAGGGGATTGGCAACATTCCTGCGATTGCGGCAGGCATAGTGTCCCAGGGTGGTCACATCACACTATGTCTTGCGACCATTGATTGGCTGCAGCGGTCATGAGAAATAGAAACAATCATAGTCAGGGAGGAAGGTAAAATGTTTTTGTTTCATGATGTTCAGTGAAAATATTAAGAAAGGGTTGTCCATGGGTAGATAACTCCTTCAATTTCGTTAATTTATTGTCTTGCTTGTTGTGATACGAGAATGGGATGAATGGCATTGGTCAACTTTTCTTAAGTGTGAAATAACCAATATGAACTAGTCAAATGTCTGTCCTCCATAATTAACACAGAAAAGGAAATGAACACTTGGGTCATAACCTACATTTGTGATCCATCATTTGAAGCAGGTCCCTGCTATATTCTACCAATACATTCTTGACTAGGATCAGATGTGAAAACGTGAATGTTCTTTGCCTGGCAGATATCACCATAAATAATATATGGCTTACCAAATAAATAGGAGTTAACAATATCAAGCAATGAGAATGGCAGCAGTTTAGAAACTCTGTGCATAAAATGCCTCAACAGATGACACTCAAACATATGCAATTACCTAAAAGGCATGTACACAATACAATACAAAACATTGTTCTGCAAAAAAAGTCATGTAAAACTGACACTGTGTGCATAGTTTTAAAAACATGATTAGATATAAAACTGCCGAGGTTTCACAGCAACCAGCTATAAACTTGCAAGTCGGTATTCACAATATTAATATACAGTCATTAAATCCTACACAAAGAACAATCCTGTAAACTGTATCCTCAAGATACACGAGATGATGGGCAGACATCGGTGGAAGCAGCATGTTGCAGCAGTCTTTTCCGGTTTAGCTTTCTCCTTCGCTGATTTTCAGTGTTAACAGCACTGTGATTTACTTTCTGCCGGCATGGTCTCCTGGTCAAGATGTACACTTCCAACGTCATTTTCTTCCACGGGAAAGTTCTTGGAGTTTGTAAGTATGTTGTCTACCAGGCATCGAGCAGCTTCATCAATGTTTACATTATCCTGAAACAAAACAGGAAATTCATCATATGTACATAGACTACATGATAATGTACAAATCAGAAAGGGAAGGAGCCTTGAGTGCTGGACTGTACATTATATAAATGGAGGACAAATTTAGAAATTAGTGAAATCAAAACTGGGTAAATCAATTTGTCCAAGTCCCACCTCCTCTGTAGACCATGACAAACTATATTGTTGGGTGCCAAAAAGTGCAGAAATAAATGGCCTTATCAAAACTAGAACAGAACCTGACCCTTTAAAAAGGGGCAAAAATATTAAGAAGGATTGGTCCAGTATCTAAATCTAACTTTACACCCCCAACTACTTTTGTAATTTGCTTTATTATAAAATACCCTACACTTCACCCTAGCTAGCTAATCCCTAAACATTTATTTTTTTTTTACTTCCTGTGACATTTAGTTTGAGAGAAGTCTGAAACATTACGTCACAGGAGGCTGGCGCTGTATTCACTTCTCTGCAGTGGCTATCACCCCTCCTGGAACAGGACATCATCAGGGGGTAGCACTACAATTACTTACTACAGTTTCTTGCCTCGCTGCCCTCTAAAGCTGTCTTAGTACCATGGCGTTGATACAAGCTGCAGAAAAGGTGACTGCAGCACTGGCTCTGCTTCTACCTACACCGCAGCGACACGCAGGGTATTCCTGACCAATCTTAAGGTATATCAGACTTAGAAATATCTATCGCACCTCACAGGCACTTTACAGCAACAAGTCACTTTCATTATACCTTTGATCTGATATTATATATAACTGCATATAAAATAGAACTTTGCACATTATTTATATGTTATATATAACTAACTGATATTATTTATTTATAAATGTATTTTTATAAAAAAAATAAAATTAAATTAATATTTTATAAGAGAAAGAGACACCAATTCCTTTTTATGAACCTTCCATGGTTTTTAAAGGTAATTTGATTATTATGACTATTTAAAGGTGATCTAATATGGAATATTTTGATTAATCATTCTAAATGTAAAACACCACATCATCGAGGGCAGTGATAGACGCAAAGAGTGACACCAGCGCTACCCCACGGCTTCTAGCATAGGTCTCAACAGAATGGTCATCAAGATAATGATTGTGGTGCTAAAAGCTGTGGGGTGGCGCTGATATCCCTAACTACCTCTATCACCGCCCCCTAATGTCGTCTTGTTTCACAGTTAAAAGCTGCGGTGGTGGAAATAGAAGCAGAGTGCGGGTGCTGCATTCACTTCTCTCGCAGCTTGTATCAGCACCGTGGTATCAGGACATCTTCAGGTGGCTGCGATGCAAGAAACTGTAGTAACTGCATCACATTTAGGGATTAGCTACAAAGGGAGAAGTATAGGTATTTTATAATAGAGCCAATTACAAAAGTGGTTAGGGTGTAAAAATAGATCTATATAGAAGGGACATTTTACGTGCCAGGTCACCTCTTTATTTTGAGAGTACAGGATGCAGATACCTTATTAACAACTTTATATTGGTTATTTGTTAGATTTACATACTTATTCCTAAACCAATTGTCATTTTATATGGGCTCCTGAGAGATTTCTCAAAAGGAGTTGCTCTGCTCCAGGAGGCAACTTTAGCGAGGACTGTATCGTACCAATCCTTACCAACATATAAAATACACACTTTTAATATTTGGCTTTGATTGCCAATTTGAACTATTTATGTGACTATTCATTAAATACTTGCTGTCATGTGCCAACTACCTTCTCTTCTGGTTGTCTGGCTGTGAGAAACAGGAAGAGAATGTCGGGCACATGACTGCAAGTAAGCAAGCCATATACAATTGGTCATGTGACTACCGCGCAAATCAGCAAGCAAAGGGAAGCAATCAACAAAGGGATGTGGAGCAGGGTCACGAGTATAATCAATTATTGTGGATCGTGTTTTATTAGCTGTGCATAGAAGTGTTACTCATCAGTGTAACCCTGCCTCTGCTGATATAAAAACTGCTGAAAACTCTTCCTGAAAGAGCAGAAAGAAAGTCTAAAAATCCAGTGGCAAGTGTGAAAATTGCAAGATTTCTAATGTTATTAATTGTATTTAATTAATGACTCACACTTTAATTCTGCTTCACATAATATGGAGCTTTGCTGTAAACTGTTCCTCAAAGGAAGACAAATTATTTAAAAAAAAAAAAACAAACAAAAAAAAAAACAAAACAGGGCCCAGTAGTCACTATGAAAGTTATTACATTATCAATTATTATTATGAAAACACACCATATCTAACATTCCCAACATTAAAATACAAAAAAACCCCACTTAAAATAAAAAATTATTTACATGACTTTTCTAAAATGCAACAGGATACAGTCACAGCCGAATATTCTGCCTCGTCCAGACAAGCTCCTTAAGGGGAACCTGTTACCAGATTTGGTGACTATAAGCTGCGGCCACCACCAGTGGGCTCGTATATACAGTATTCCAGAATACTGTATATAAGAGCCCAGGCCGCTGTGTAGAATGTAAAAATCACTTTATAATACTTACCTAGATGGATCATATGGGAGTCTACGTTCTCCGGTGCCTCCTCTTACGGCCGTCTTTGTCGTCCTTCTGAAGCTGGGGTTCATGATGCATCCTACGTCATCCACACTTGCTGGCATTGAAGTCCTGCCAGGACCGGCGAGTGTGTATTACGTAGATGCGTCATGCACACAGGCTTCTAAAGGAGGACGTAGATGGCTGAAAGAGGAGGCGCCGGCACCGGAGAACAGAGACACCCATATGACCCAACTCCACCACAGTGACTATTTAGGCAAGTATTAAAAAGTGATTTTAACGTTCTACACAGCGGTCTGGGCTTTTATATACAGCATGCTAGAATGCTGTATATAAGAGCCCAGTGGTGGTGGCCACAGCTTATAGGCCCCAAATCTGGTGACAGGTTCCAATTAAGAACCAAGAAGAGAAAGAAGCAGTTTGCTTTAGTCAAGAATTCAAGGATGGGACCGTTACCACTTGTATTGTATTTAGGCAATTTTATTAATAGAAGATATGGATGACCAGGTGTCAGACTGACAGATTTGGTAATCCCCGCTGTATCCTACTTCAATAGCAAGGCACTAGATAAGTGAATATGTTCTTTGTGGATTTTGATATGGGGACTTATTCTCTGTGCAGGTTTACCACTATTCAATTAGTCTTTTTCCCTGTGCAAATATTTAGAGTACATCAATTATTCTGGAAGCGTTTACACATCGTGATTACCAAGAAAATAAAAGTCTGAATATTCTACACTACTTTCAGATTAGATAGCTTCTTTGTGATTTATACAGATTGCCTACAATCAATTCTATAAATAGGAGACATTTCTGCCTCTTAGCTTAAAAATAGATTAAAAATTAAAAAAAGTTAAACATCCTTCATCTAAATTCAGTTATGAATACCAAGGCCATCGTAAAACATGATTATTTTGCAGCAAATGTCATCCTTTGCAAAGAAACTGCTGACATTCACAGCAAACCAGAAAAAACTTGTACTAATTCTAACCTCTCCCCTATAGAAAGGATAGGGGATAAATAATTGATTGAGAGGAGTCAGACTGCTGCAATCCTCAACAACTGATAAAGCTCTGCAGAGCCCCTTCTGAATGGAGGTCAAAAAGCACCTCTGCTTCATTCATTCTCTATGGGACTGCCGGAGATGGCAGAATACAGTGCTCAGCTATAACGGACAGTCCCATAGAACAGTGTTCCCCAACTCCAGTCCTCAAGGTCCACAGCAGCATGTTTTTAGGATTTCCTTAGCATTGCATAGGTGCTGGAATCATCACCTATGCAGGTGATGAAATTATCATCTGTGCAATACTAAGGAAACCCTGATAAATGACATTTTTGTGTACTCACCATAAAATGTCTTCCTTGGAGCCTTTCATTGGGGGACACAGACCGTGGGTTATATGATGTCTCCAGGGGAGGCGTGGCACTAGATTTGAAAAGGTGTTAGCTCCTCCTCCCACAGCATATACCCTAGCTAGGCAGGAAACTAGCTCAGTTTGGTGTAAAGCAGTAGGAGAAGGACAACCAAAACCACAAGGGTGGGAGCTGTGTGTCCCCCAATGAAAGGCTCCAAGGAAGACATTTTACGGTGAGTACACAAAAATGTAATTTCCTTTCTCGCCTTTTCATTGGGGGACACAGACAGTGGGACGTCCCAAAGCAGTCCCTGGGTGGGAACTGAACTATTAACAGTGTATAACATCAGACTAAGATCTGAATAACAACTGCAACTGCACTGAACACATATCAAAACACTGTCAAAAAACCCGAGCAGTGGCCACTTATAAATGGGCCACTGCTGCCTGAAGGACTTGTCTTCCAAGAGCAGCATCCGCGGAGGCATGCGTATGCACTCTGTAGAATTTTGTAAATGTGTGCACACTGGACCAGGTAGCGGCCTTGCAAAGTTGGGCCGCCGAAGCCTGATGTCGGATAGCCCAGGAAGCACCCACTGCTCGCGGAGTAGGCCCGCACAGATTGAGGGGGAACAGAACCTCGTGCTTTGTATGCCTCACAGATGGCAGTCCCCCTGATGAGATGTAGAGTGTGAAGGGCTTTTTCAAAAGAGTGGACCGGGGCCGGACAGAATGACGGCAACACAATGTCCTCGTTTAAGTGGAAAGAAGATACGACCTTCGGGAGAAAGGCGGGGGAAGGCCGAAGGACCACCTTATCATAATGGAATATCAGGTAAGGTGAGCGACAGGAAGGCCGCCAGTTCGGACACTCGCCTGATAGAGGTAATGGCGAATAAAAAGGCAACCTTCCAGAACAGTCGTTGAAGAGAGATTTCTCTCAGAGGTGCGAAAGGAGGAAGCTGAAGAGCTCCGAGAACCAGATTCGCATCCCAGGGATCTAAGGGGTGGCGATAAGGAGGGACCAAATGCGCCACCCCTTGAAGAAAGGTACGGACCTGAGGGCGAAAAGCCAGCTGCTTCTGGAAAAATATGGACAAGGCAGAAACTTGTCCTTTAAGGGTACTGAGAGCTAGTCCCGAGTCCAGACCGTCTTGCAGAAAGGCAAGAACATTAGGTATTGAAAAGGTAAGGGGCGACAGATTATGACGGTCACACCAGGAAAGATAGGTCTTCCATATCCTGTGATAGATACTGGCGCAGGAGGGCTTCCAAGCATTAAGCATGATATGAAGTACCTTAGAAGAAAGACCTGACTTGGCTAGAATCAAGGATTCAAGCGCCACGCCGTCAAATGCAGCTGTGCTGTATTCTGGTGGAGAGTGTCGCCGAGAAGTTGGAGAAGCTCTGGGTACCAGGCTCTCCTGGGCCAATCCGGGGCCACGAAGATCACCGGGATTTCCTCCGCTTTGATTTTTTTGATTACTCTCGGAATGAGAGGAAACTGAGGGAAGATGTAGGGCAGGCAAAACTGCGACCACGGAAAGACTAGAGCGTCGGAGCAGAGCGCTAGCTGGTCTCTCGACTGGGATATGAAGGGATGTATTTTGGCGTTCATCCGAGACGCCATGAGGTCCACATCTGGGAGTCCCCAACGAAGAGTGATCTGATGGAACACTTAAGCAGGCTTTACACACTACGATTTCGCTACAGCGATCTCGTTGGGGTCACGGATTTTGTGACGCAAATCCGGCCGCTGTAGCGATGTTGTAGCGTCTGACTCTTAGGAGCGATTTTGGATCGTTGCAAAAACGTCCAAAATCGCTCCTCGTTGAGATGGGGGTCCGCTCCCAATTATCGCTGCTGTCGCTGAGGCGAAGTTGATCCTCGTCCCTGCGGCAGCACACATCGCTACGTGTGACGCCGCAGGAACGAGGATCATCTCCTTACCTGCCTCCGGCCACAATGTGGAAGGAAGGAGGTGGGCGGGATGTTACGTCCCGCTATCATTGGGCGGTCGCTTAGTGACGTTGCTGTGACGCCAAACGGACCGCCCCCTTAGAAAGGAGGTGGTTCGCCGGTCACAGCGACGTCGAAGGCCATGTAAGTACGTGTGACAGGGGTGCGCGATTTTGTGCGCGACGGACAGCGTTATGCCCGTTGCGCACAAACGATGGGGGCGGGTCTCATGCTAGCGATATCGGGCCGGATATCGCAGCATGTAAAGCCACCCTTAGTCGTGGAGGGACCATTCCCCTGCCGTTAGACCTTGCCTGCTGAGAAAGTCTGCGGCCCAGTTGTCCACCCCCGGAATATGGACAGCTGAAATAATGGGAATGTGCATCTCTGCCCAAAGAAGAATCCTGGATACTTCTTTCATCGCTGCCCTGCTGAGAGTTCCTCCCTGACGGTTGATGTAAGCCACAGCCGTGGCATTGTCTGACAGGATCCAAACAGGGAGGCCCAATAGCAAGGGCTGAAAGTTCCGGAGGGCCAGAAATATGGCTCTGATCTCTAGAACGTTGATGTGAAGGGAGCGCTCGGAAGGAGACCAGCGTCCGTGAACAGTGTGGTGGAGAAACACCGACCCCCAGCCTATCAGGCTGGCATCTGTCGTGACTACTTGCCAGTGGACAGGGCGGAAGGACTTCGCTTGAGATAGGGATGAGACTCGAGTCCACCAGACGAGGGAGTTAAGCGCAGCCCGAGATAGGCGGACTGACCGGTCTAGAGAAGCTGGATTCTTGTCCCAGGAGGATAGAAGATCCAGTTGTAGAGGGCGCAGATAGAATTGGGCAAAAGACACGGCTTCCATGACTGCCACCATCTTGCCTAACACTCTCATCCCATTCCAAAGGGATGCGTAACGGCGGGAGCGGAGGGATTGGGCGGCCCGGATCAGGGAAGACCTCTTGTCCTCTGGAAGAAAAACGTGGGACTGAGCAGTGTCTATCAGCATACCTAAAAAGGTGATGCGCTGATGAGGAATGAGGGATGACTTGTTGAAGTTGATAAGCCACCCTAACCTTAACAGCGTTTCTAGGCAAATCTGCACGCTTTCTGAGCAAACTTGGAGAGCTCCCCTTGACAAGTAGGTCGTCCAAATAGGGAACGACCAGGATGCCTCTGTGGTGTAAAATGGACATGACGGCCGCCATGACCTTTGTGAAGACCCGAGGCGCAGTGGCCAGTCCAAGGGGGAGGGCCCTGAATTGGAAATGACGGTGTCCTACGGCAAAACGAAGGAACCGTTGATGAGATACACATATCGGAATGTGTAAATAAGCATCTTGAATATCTATGGAAGCTAGGAATTCTCCCGGGTTCCATGGCGGCTAGTAATGCTCTCAATGATTCCATTCGGAAGGTCCGAATCCGTACGGATCTGTTCAGCCTTTTGAGATCCAAGATAGGGCGGACAGAGCCATCTTTTTTGGGAACGACAAAAAGGTTTGAATAGAAACCTTTGCCGCGCTGTCCCAGGGGCACTGGAATGATAATGTTTGCTTTCTGTAAGGAGGCTATGGCCTGAAATAAGGCCTGGCTTTGCGTTTTGGACTTTGGAAGACGGGAACGCAGAAACCAGTTGGCCGGCAGGGAATTGAAATCAATCTTGTAACCTGAGGTGACGATTTCTCGAACCAAGCATCGTGAGTGTGGTCTAGCCAGATATCCCGGAAAAGCAGAAGCCGCCCTACAACAGGAGTCGGATCTGAGGGATACCTGGCGTCATGCTGAGGGGGCCTGTACAGGGCGAGGTCCCTTAGGTTTAGATTGCTTGGAGTGGGAACGCCAGGAAGAGCCCCTTGAGAGACCGGATCCTTGATCTGAGCGTTGGGACGATCCTTGTGCTGATGGTTTTTGGGGAGCGGGCCGAAAGGACTGCCTGCGCCAAGAAGATTTTTTAAAATTCCTGGATACAGGCCGCTTTTGTGGTAGAATGGTACTTTTACCACCCGTCGTCTCAGATATGAGTTTGTCCAGGGATTCTCCAAACAGACGAAGGCCATGGAAGGGGAGAGTGGACAGGGATTTCTTGGAAGCACTGTCCGCATTCCATATCTTTAGCCACAGGACTCTACGGGCAAAGACAGCATTGGCTGCCGTTAGGGCTGACAAACTAGCTGCATCTAGGGAGCCTTGAAGAAAATAATTAGAGGCTAGAGAGAACAAATCAAGGATCTCAAAAGCCTCCGGAGGAATATTACAAGAGCGAAGCATCTTGCGCAAGGTTCCTACTCCACACACCCATAGCTCTCGCGACCTATGTCAAGGCAAACAGGAGGCGAAGAGAGGAGCCCGAAGCCTGGAAAATAGATTTGACCACAGCATCAACTGCACGGTCGGATGAGTCCTTGAGAGACACGTTGTCTGAGAGACATAACTGTGTGTTTAGCTAGCCTGGATACTGGCAGATCCCCAACGGGGGGTACTGACCAGGTCTTAACCATTTCAGATGGAAAGGGATAAGCGAATGAAGTGAAGGTTTTTTTTATTAAACCTTCTATCAGGGTGATTCCACCGTTTAGATATAATTTGACGAAAAACTGGATCCTGGGCAAAGGACTTAGGAGGCTTCTTGGCCCGCTTGATTGCCGACTGAGAAGTCAGGTCCGGAGGCTGATCAGAAATCGACAGAGTGATTGACAGCCGAAATTAGTGTGTCTTCTATATACCTAGACTCAGAAGGGACATCTGAATCAGAGTCAGAGTCGGAGTCTTGGGAGGGAATCGTTACTACTAAAAGTCACAGAGCCTGGGTCAGACTGATCATCGTCCGAGTTGGATGAGGCGTAGCGGTCGCAACGGCACCTTTTGGAAACAGCCTTTTTACGTTCTGGGGAAGAGAGACCAGACGAAGCAGGCGGGCTCCTCTGAGGGAACTGAGCCGGGGGAAGGCTGTGGGAACCTGTGGACGGCTGGGATATCTGAGCGGCAAGGTCATCTAACCTTTTGGACATTAAAAGAGCCCATGCAGGAATAACGCCATCAGCCGGGGGTGCTGCCTGACTGGTGGCCGGAGCAGAATCCAAAGACTGCACGGCCTCCTTGTCCGGCAACGGGGTCTGTTGTGACATGGTAGTAGGGGCATCACAACCCCGGCATAGTGGATAGCTTTGGCCATTAGAAAACGAGCGTCCACAGGTGGTACAAGCATAGTACAGGTCCGTAGCGGACGCCTGGGAAGCTTTATCACCCTTGCGGTTATGCATGTCAGCAACCGAGTCCCACAGCCCTATAGGTGATAGGGATACTGTTACTATGAGTGAGGAGCCGCTAGCAGTATTATAAAGTAACTGCTATGCAGAGCCGGGATATACCAATAGCAAAATGGCATATACTGTCAAACAGTCGGCATATACCTGCAGGCAAAACCAGTATATACCGCTAATAGCTGATATACACCGATAGCCAGCAGGCACACACCGCTAGAGAGACAGCGATATACCACTGAGCAGAGCGGTATATAGCGCTGCAGAAGTGCAGAGCCAAGGAGGCGATCTCACACGTGTCTGCTCCACACGTGGAAAATGGCGTCAAGCGTTCCTGGCAGCATGGAGGGGAGAGACGGCCCCCGGAGACTGATTGGTCCCAGGGCTGGGACTAAGCGTGACGGCAAATCGGAACTGAGCCGCTGCGACTGAGGGAGCGGCTTCCAGAGCAGTGAAAGGGGGCATTGCTAGAATGCAGGCCGACGCCGGGGGCTAAATTAATGAGGCTGCCCGGGATCACGGCCTGCATCGCCCCACCGGCGCCTTTTCAGGCGGCGGTTTGGATGCAGGGGACAGATGACTCGTCATCTCCCTACCTGCTCCTGGCTCCATCCGAAGACGCGTCAGTCCGGGGATGCGGGGATCTAAGGGACGCATCTTCGGCTCAAGGCTGAAGCAGGTCCTCGGCTCTGCTTAGCCCTCTGGAGCTACCTTGGTGTGAGGTGCTTCCAGGGAGCCTGGAGGGGTGCACAGACCCGACCACTTGGGCGCGAGGGAAGACTGACGGCTTGTGAACGCCAGGTTTCCTCTGCCCGTAAGCGGGGGGAACGAGGGTGGCAGGCACCCTGGCATTGCCCCATAATCAAAAATAGGAATAAAAAATAAAAAATAAATAAAAAATAAATAAAAACTGAGTTAGTTTCCTGCCTAGCTAGGGTATATGCTGTGGGGGGAGGAGCTAACACGTTTTCAAATCTAGTGTCACGCCTCCCCTGGAGACATCATAATAACCCACTGTCTGTGTCCCCCAATGAAAAGGCGAGAAAAGAACATGCGCTGCTGGTGGGCCATGAGGATTGGAGTTGGGGAACCCTGTCGTAGAGAATGAAGTAAGATGAGGGGCGCATGCCGACTTCTACTCTATTCAAATGGGGCTCTATGCTGCCCCATCAATCCCACCAGTCAGAACCCATTGATAAATTATCCATTATCTTTCATAACGGGTTTGTACCAAATTAATATAATAAACTTAATAAATTATAGGGACACATGCGAAAAGAAGGAGTTCAGAGATTGATCACCCTATTCATATCTTTTATGTACACTTTCAGTATAGCTCCCTATGTATACGCTGAAGGGGCTGAAAATCCATCCATACTGCACAATATGAGATTTTATTTATTTTTTTACATGAACACCTATAGCAGGGGTCGGGAACCTATGGCTCTTTTGATGGCCGTATCTGGCTCGCAGACAGGGCTCCTACCTGTCTATGGGAAGGATCAGGGCCGGCGCCAGCACCCGGCTACTCAGGGGGGCCCGGTGGCCGCGCTGTCACCGCCCCCCGCCGAGGATCGAGCTTTCAATTGCATCGGCATCGCAGGTGCCGATACAATTGAGAGCAATGATGAGGAAGTGAGCGGCGCGCTCTCTCTCTTATCATTCTCCCCGCTGTGACTGTCGGCGTTCTTCTGACAGCTCTGCAGCGAGCGCGGTGACGTCATCACTGCGTGCCTGAGGTCAGCGAGCGACAGCAATGGACGATGCGCCGAGGAGACCGGATCAGTGGGGGAACGAGAAGTGAGCCGCCCCTCTACTGACACTGGGCTCCCCTGACTCACAGGCCGGCCACTACACAGCGGCACTAGTACACATAGGGGCCCGGCAGCCGCTCTGCGTCTATGTGTAGTGCTGCTGTGTCGTGGCCGAACTGTGAGTCAGGGGAGCCCAGTGTCAGTAGAGGGGCCCCTGACCTGGAGAGGCCACCAGCCATGTCTGAGCTGCAGGAGTGCTAGTCCTGACCTGCACAGCAGACGGAATCTCCATCCTGCAGGACCTGCGATGATGTCACGCCCATGTGACTGTGTGGGAGGAGACACAGGATGCCGGCAGAAAGCAAGAGAACTGAATCCTGAAGGAGATTTGGACACATGACTGGTAATAAGAAAAGAGGGGACATGAGGGTGAGGGGGGCTGCAGGGTGAGGGGCATATGAGGGCTGCAGACTGTGACAGAAGCATGTGAAGGAGTGCAGAGTGTTTGAGAGGGGTAAGTTGGGGTACAGGCAGGTTGAGATATGTGAGCAGGGTGTGTGAGATATGGGGGTGTATTGTGTGTGATATGGGGGGTGCAGGCTGTATGGGAAGCAGGGTATGTGACATATGGGGGTGTAGTGTGTGGGATATGGGGGGTGCAGGCTGTATGGGGAGCAGTGTGTGTGTGATATGGGGGGTGCAGGCCGTATGGGGAGCAGTGTGTGTGTGTGTGATATGGGGGGTGCAGGCTGTATGGGAAGCAGGGTATGTGACATATGGGGGTGTAGTGTGTGAGATCTGGGGGGTGCAGGCTGTATGGGAAGCAGTGTGTGTGTGTGGGATATGGGGAGTGCAGGCTGTATGGGGAGCAGTGTGTGTGTGTGGGATATGGGGGGTGCAGGCTGTATGGGGAGCAGTGTGTGTGTGTGATATGGGGGGTGCAGGCTGTATGGGAAGCAGTGTGTGTGTGTGTGATATGGGCGGTGCAGGCTGTATGGGAAGCAGGGTGTCTGGGCCACTGACAGATACAATTGCTCCAGCGGTCACTTAGTACACAAAGGAGTGTTCCTCTCTGCTGCACTAAGCCACCGCTGGACCTAAACAATAATTCGCTGTAAAATAATAAAATAGATAATTGACATAACTGACAATGCGTTGTGTGACATGTCCAATATTCCAGCTTCTTTCTTCTGCGAATGCCTCAAAGCTGGCATTCTCTCAACATCAGGTGGGAAGAATGCCAGCTTCCAGTCATGCGCAGGAAAAAGAAGAAGCCAGACTGCTGGACTGATGTCATGCATCGCAAGTTCACAATGTAAGTTATTTATTTGATTTTTTTACTGCTAATTACCATTGTTTCAGTCCAGTTGTGGCTTTATACAGCAGGGAGGAGCAATCCTTGCTGTACTAAGTGAACATTGGAGCGATTGATCTGTCAATGGCCCTTTAAACATATTGTACGGCTCTCGCGGAATTATATTTCAAAATATGTGGCGTTTACGGCTCTCTTAGCCAAAAAGGTTCCTGACCCCTGACCTATGGGCAACGTAGGCCACTATATGACTGTATAGTGACATTGGTTAGTGCTACACATAGCTCCACCCAGTTGTCACAGAATGGTTGTGTTCTGCTCTGTTCCCGCAGAGGTATATGTCAGTAGAGTTTATCAAGCTGTTGCTTCATGAACACAAAAGGGGGCTTTACACGGTAGCGATATCGCTAGCAATTTGTAGCGATAGCGAGCGTGTAAGTACCCACCCCCGTCGCGCATGCGATTGTTTGTGATCACTGCCGTAGCAAACATTATCGCTACGGCAGCGTCACACATACTTACCTGGTCGTCGTCGTCGCTGTGACTGCCGAACAATCCCTCCTTCAAGGGGGAGGGACGGTCGGCATCACAGCGACGTCACCGCAAAGTCACTAAGCGGCCGGCCAATCAAAGCGGAGGGGTGGAGATGAGCAGGACGTCACATCCCGCCCACCTCCTTCCTTCCGCATTGTGGCCGGCGGCAGGTAAGGAGACGTTCCTCACTCCTGCGGTGTCACACACAGCGATGTGTGCTGCCGCATGAGCGATGAACCACCTGGATAAACAACCCTTAACGATTTTTGAGTTTGAGAAGACCTCTCCATGGTGAACGATTTTCACCATTTTTGAGGTCGCTTGTCAGTGTCACACGCTGCGATATCGTTAATGACGGCGGATGTGCGTCACTAACAACTTGACCCCGACGACAAAACATTAACGATATCGTAGCGTGTAAAGCCCCCTAAAGTCTACTGAAGAGGTTAGCTGCCACTGAAGTCTTAGAAATGGTGCAAAGTTAAAATCTCATCTTGGCCATCTTTTGAGGACTTTTATGGTTGGGGTAATTTGTTAAAAGTAGTTACCTTTGCCGAGGTTTCAAACCATGTAACAAAACCATTTTCTTTACAGAAGTGTTCAATCTGAGAGGGGCTCTGTGCGCTGTTCTCCCTTTTTTGATCAGATTTGTTCGCAAGAAGAATAGCAGGTATGGGACCACCGTTAGGAAGGTGAACTTTGCTATCCAGGTCAGATTTCCACTTTGTAATGGCTTCAAAGGTAGAACCTCTGGTTACATCAAAAACCACAAAGGCGCCCACTGCCTCCTTGTAGTACACTCTGGTCATGTTCCCAAACCTTTCTTGTCCTAGAAAAAAAAAAAAAAAAAAAAGACAAAACACATTAGAAAAAAAAAAAAATTGTATTAATAGGCGCTCAATATTTTTTTTATTCTCTTATTCTGTGTGATCTCACAAAATGTTGCTGGAACTAAAATGGAAACATAGATATACAAAGAATACTTAGCAAGGTAACACTTAGGCTATGTGCCCATGGGGAAAGTGTCCTGCGGTTATATCCGAAGGACATTGCGCAGGAGCTCACAGAAAACCGCACCACAACTGTCTGTTTCCATACTGCGGAATGTCCTGCGGATATGGTGCGGGCATTCTGCATTGAGGATACAGTACCATGGCTTCGGCACTGCATCCTCAATGCAGAACAAGTCCTGAGTGATCGGGGTTTCATACCTACCTCCATCACGCAGCACTTCACTTTCCGGCGTCTGTAAGAGTCTGCACTGTGCAGGAGAAGGTGGGCGGGCCTGAACGAGCTCTGGCTGTCAAATGACCGGCCCCACCCACTTCCTTCGTCCTGCTCCTGGCTCCACTGCCGTCCTGACTCGGGTGTCTGCTATCAAGGCAGGTAAGTATGGGACCAAGGTAGGAACCTCTATCTCCATAGTGGAGTGCTGGGATTTCCGCAGGTAAATCCGCAGGAATAATTGACATGCAGTTATGTGCGGCTGCGGGACATCCGCAGCATATTCCGCAGAAGCAAGCTCCTGTGGGCACATAGCCTAAATCTCCACCAGGAAACTGCTTTTAATTTTAGGCCCACCAGTGATATCCTGCAATATCGTAGTATTGGGCAAATTAGGCTCTGAATTCCACCAGAATAATCAGTGTGCGCTCTTAATGTCTCATATTAAAGCAAAAGCAGTAACGGCAGTTGTATCAGATGATATACCCTAAAATGTAAACTATAAACACAAAATATACTCATAAAAAGCAACCCAATGCCATCTGACAATTATATATTTGGTGAATTATTTCTATCTGCAGTAAATTAAATCTCAAATTTTTTTATGACAGGTTTTAGAGTGCAGAGTAGGTAGCCATCTTTTGAACAACCATAGGCTTCCCTTTCTTACACAGTGTAACATGATCCCCCTCTTATGTTTCACATCTTAGGCTATATGCTGCAGTCTTTCTGCACACAAACTGCAACCAAAACTGCACCTTGTCACGGAGAGCCTGGAAATGTAAAAAAAAA